>NW_024607505.1:0-28181 GCF_018296145.1 Oncorhynchus tshawytscha | reverse complement strand
CCTCAGTGTTAACAGTTTAACTCTGGTTCATATGCACATGATTACTGCAGGCAATAGCTGTAGGATTAACCAAGGTATTCAGGACAATTAGGGGGACATAAATTGGGTTACTTACACGGTCTGTGTCACGCCCTGACCATAGAGAGCTCTCGGGGTTCTCTATGGTGTAATAGGTCAGAGCGTGACTAGGGGTTTTTCTAGTTATTATAGTTATATGTTGGTGTGTGAGTATGGTTCCCAATTGAGGCAGCGGTATATCGTTGCCTCTAATTGGGGATCATACTTAGTGTTTCCTTTTTCCCACCTGCATTGTGGGATATTGTTTTGTTTAGTGCCTATGTGCGCTACGTACTGCACGTTTGTTAATTCTTTGTTGTTTTGAGGTACCACTGTAATAAATATGTGGAACTCTACTCCCACTGCGCCTTGGTCGAGTTATTGACAGAATATCCCACCACGCACCAGGCCTCCAGTGCGCCTCCCCAGTCCGGCACGTCCTGTGCCGGCTCCCGCACGTATCGCCCTGAAGAGTGTGTCACCAGTCTCGCTCCATGGCCGGAGCCTTCCTCTGCGCAGGTGCCCAGTCCAGACATGGTGTCCAGTCCCACTCCATTTATTTTATTTTTATATATATACAGTGGGGCAAAAAAGTATTTAGTCAGCCACCAATTGTGCAATGTTGGAAAGTTCTATTCTCCATGTCCTCTATACTCCAAGTCCTCTATACTCCAAGTCCTCTATTCTCCAAGTCCTCTATACTCCAAGTCCTCTCTTCTCCAAGTCCTCTATACTCCAAGTCCTCTATACTCCAAGTCCTCTATTCTCCAAGTCCTCTATTCTCCAAGTCCTCTATACTCCCAGTCCTCTATTCTCCAAGAACTCTATTCTCCAAGTCCTCTATTCTCCAAGTCCTCTATTCTCCAAGTCCTCTATTCTCCATGTCCTTCTATTCTCCAAGTCCTCTATACTCTAAGTCCTCTATACTCCAAGTCCTCTCTCAATTGTGCAATGTTGGAAAGTTCTATTCTCCATGTCCTCTATTCTCCAAGTCCTCTATTCTCCAAGTCCTCTCTTCTCCAAGTCCAATCTATTCTCCAAGTCCTCTATTCTCCAAGTCCTCTATTCTCCAAGTCCTCTCTTCTCCATTCTCCAAGTCCTCTATACTCCAAGTCCTCTATACTCCAAGTCCTCTATTCTCCAAGTCCTCTATTCAAGTCCTCTATACTCCAAGTCCTCTATTCTCCAAGTCCTCTATTCTCCAAGTCCTCTATACTCCAAGTCCTCTATACTCCAAGTCCTCTATTCTCCAAGTCCTCTATTCTCCAAGTCCTCTATTCTCCAAGTCCTCTATACTCCAAGTCCTCTATACTCCAAGTCCTCTATTCTCCAAGTCCTCTATACTCCAAGTCCTCTATACTCCAAGTCCTTCTATTCTCCAAGTCCTCTATTCTCCAAGTCCTCTATACTCCAAGTCCTCTATTCTCCAAGTCCTCTATACTCCAAGTCCTCTATTCTCCAAGTCCTCTATTCTCCAAGTCCTCTATACTCCAAGTCCTTATTCTCCAAGTTCTCCAAGTCCTCTATTCTCCAAGTCCTCTATTCTCCAAGTCCTCTATACTCCAGTCCTTCTATACTCCAAGTCCTATTCTCCATGTCCTCTAGTCCTCTATACTCCAAGTCCTCTATACTCCAAGTCCTCTATACTCCTCTAAGTCCTCTATACTCCAAGTCCTCTATACTCCAAGTCCTCTATACTCCAAGTCCTCTATTCTCCAAGTCCTCTATTCTCCAAGTCCTCTATTCTCCAAGTCCTCTATTCTCCAAGTCCTCTATACTCCAAGTCCTCTATACTCCCAAGTCCTCTATTCTCCCTCTAAGTCCTCTCTATTTTCCAAGTCCTTCTATTCTCCAAGTCCTCTATTCTCCATGTCCTTCTATTCTCCAAGTCCTCTATACTCCAAGTCCTCTATACTCCAAGTCCTCTGTACTCCAAGTCCTCTATCAAGTTGTGCAATGTTGGAAGTCCTCTATTCTCCAAGTCCTCTATACTCCAAGTCCTCTATACTCCAAGTCCTCTATTCTCCAAGTCCTCTATTCTCCAAGTCCTCTATTCCCAGTCCAAGTCCTCTATTCTCCAAGTCCTATTCTAAGTCCTCTATTCTCCAAGTCCTCTATTCTCCAAGTCCTCTATACTCCAAGTCCTCTATACTCCAAGTCCTCTATACTCTATCAAGTCCTCTATTCTCCATGTCCTCATACTCCAAGTCCTCTATTCTCCAAAGTCCTCTCTAAGTCCTCTTCCTCCTCTATACTCCAAGTCCTCTATTCTCCAAGTCCTCTATTCTCCAAGTCCTCTATTCTCCAAGTCCTCTATACTCCAAGTCCTCTATACTCCAAGTCCTCTATTCTATTCTCTCAAGTCCTCTATTCTCCAAGTCCTCTATTCTCCAAGTCCTCTATACTCCAAGTCCTCTATAAGTCCTCTAAGTCCTCTATACTCCAAGTCCTCTAAGTCCTCTATACTCCAAGTCCTCTAAGTTCTCCAAGTCCTCTATACTCCAAGTCCTCTATACTCCAAGTCCTCTATTCTCCGAGTCCTCTGTACTCCAAGACATCTTTACCAGTGGAATAGTTTGAGCCTGAATTTTTTAAATGTTTAAATGGAACATATTTATAGCTCAGGGGACTGTGGTCAAATATCAGTACAAGATGTTCTCCACTGACATGTCCTCATTAGTGTTGCTAAAGGTCCTTCTTTCTGGTTTGTATCTGAAGTATTTTGATGGATTATTCCACTGTGTATATGTCACTTCCTGACCTTAGTTCCTTTTGTATGTCTCTATTTTAGGTTGGTCAGGGCGTGAGTTGGGGGGGGGGTATTCTATGTTTTGTTCTTGTGTTTATATTTCTATGTGTTTGGCCTGGTATGGTTCCCAATCAGAGGCAGCTGTCAATCGTTGTCTCTGATTGAGAACCATACTTAGGCAGCCTGTTTTCCCACTCTTGTTTGTGGGTGGATATTTTCCGTTTCAGTGTTTTCACCATACGGGACTGTTTCGGGTTTCCTTTATTCGCTTGTTCGTTTGTTTTCTGTGTTCAGTGGAATAAATATGACAAACATTTACCACGCTGCATATTGGTCTGATATTTCTGACACCTCCTCAGAAGAGGAAGATGACAACTGTTACAGTATTCATTCCACAGTGTATGTATTCACTGTGTATATATTCCACGGTGTATTTTATTCCACGGTGTGTATGTATTCCACGGTGTATTTTATTCCACGGTGTGTATATATTCCACTGTGTGTATATTCCACTGTGTATTTATTCCACGGTGTATATATTCCACTGTGTATTTAATTCCACTGTGTATATATTCCACTGTGTATATATTCCACTGTATATTTAATTCCACTGTGTATTTAATTCCACTGTGTATTTAATATATTCCACTGTGTATTTATTCCACTGTGTATATATTCCACTGTGTATTTAATTCCACTTTGTATATATTCCACTGTGTATATATTCCACTGTGTATATATTCCACTGTGTATTTAATTCCACTGTGTATTTAATTCCACTGTGTATTTTATTCCACTGTGTATTTTATTCCACTGTGTATTTATTCCACTGTGTATATATTCCACTGTGTATATATTCCACTGTGTATTTATTCCACTGTGTATATATTCCACTGTGTATTTTATTCCACTGTGTGTTTTATTCCACGGTGTATTTTATTCCATGGTGTGTATTTTATTCCATGGTGTGTATTTTATTCCATGGTGTGTATTTATTCCACGGTGTATTTATTCCACTGTGTATTTTATTCCACGGTGTATTTTATTCCACTGTGTATTTTATTCCATGGTGTGTATGTATTTTATTCCACGGTGTGTATGTATTCCACGGTGTATTTTATTCCACGGTGTATTTTATTCCATGGTGTATTTTATTCCATGGTGTATTTTATTCCATGGTGTGTATTTATTCCACGGTGTATTTATTCCACTGTGTATTTTATTCCATGGTGTGTATTTTATTCCACGGTGTATTTTATTCCACGGTGTATTTTATTCCATGGTGTGTATTTATTCCACTGTGTATTTATTCCACTGTGTATTTTATTCCATGGTGTGTATTTTATTCCACTGTGTATTTTATTCCACGGTGTGTATGTATTCCACGGTGTGTATGTATTCCACGGTGTATTTTATTCCACGGTGTATTTTATTCCATGGTGTGTATTTATTCCACGGTGTATTTATTCCATGGTGTGTATTTTATTCCATGGTGTGTATTTTATTCCATGGTGTGTATTTTATTCCATGGTGTGTATTTATTCCACGGTGTATTTATTCCACTGGGTATTTATTCCACTGGGTATTTATTCCTCATGTTCCTGTTTCCATTTATGTTTTCATCTTTAGCTCTGCGTTGTTGGGAAAGGACACGCCAGTCAGCATTTCACTGTTATTCTACACGTGTTGTTTACCAAGCAAGTGGCGAATAAAATCAGATTGGATTTGTCCTCTGTATATCCTCTCTCTGCGGTCCCAAATGACACACTATTCCCTTTATAGTGCACTACTATGAGAAAGGCCTTTTGGGCTCTGGTCAACAGTAGTGCACTATGTAGGGAATAGAGTTCCATAGGGCTCTGGTCAAAAGTAGTGCACTATGTAGGGAATAGAGTTCCATTGGGCTCTGGTCAAAAGTAGTGCACTATGTAGGGAATAGAGTTCCATAGGGCTCTGGTCAAAAATAGTGCACTATGTAGGGAATAGGGTGCCATTTGGAATGCAACCTTGGGTAAAACATTGAAAGTGCAGTCGGCGCACCAATTCATCCCAAGAGGTGTTCGATGGGGTTGAGGTCAGGGCTCTTTGCAGACCAGTCAACTTCTTCCACGCCAATTTTGACAAACTGTTTTTGTATGGATCTCGGCTTTGTGCACGGGGGGCATTGTCATGCTGAAACAGGAAAGGTCCTTCCCCAAACTGTCGCCACAATGTTAGAAGCACAGAATCTTCTAGAATGTCACTGTACGCTGTAGCGTTAAGATTTCCTGGAACTAAGGGGTCCGAACCATTATTCCTCCTCCACCAAACTTTACAGTTGGCACTATGCATTGGGGCAGTCGGCGTTTCAATTCATCCCAAAGGTGTTTGATGGGGTTGAGGTCAGGACTCTGTGCAGACCAGTCATGTTCTTCCACACCAATCTCAACAAACCATTTCTGTATGGAACTCACGTTGTGCACGGGGGGCATTGTCATCCTAAAACAAGGCAAGGGGTGGCCTTCCCCAAACTGTTGTCACAAAGTTGGAAGCACAGAATCATCTAGAATGTCACTGTACGCTGTAGCGTTGAGATTTCCCTTTCTCTGGAACTAAGGGGTCCGAACCATGAAAAACAGCCCCAACACACTTCACAGTTGGTATGCATTGGTGCAGGTGGCATCTGCCAAACCCAGATTCGTCCGTCAGACTGGCAGATGGTGAAGCGTGATTCATCACTCCAGAGAACATTAGTCTCTCACTCTACAGTCTTAAGCATTATGCTTTTCTCCTCCAACCTAGAATAGTTGTTTGATAAGATGTCATTTCAGACAAATACACTCTGTATTTCATTTCTGACCCATTTCATTTTCCTCTGAGACAGGGTCTTTTGCTGTCGGGCTTTTACCCCCTATAGCCTGGTCCCAGATTGTGCTGTCCTGGTGGTCCCAGATTGTGCTGTCGGGCTTTTACCCCTGGTCCCAGATTGTGCTGTCGGGCTTTTATAGCCTGGTCCCAGATTGTGCTGGGCTTTTACAGGCTTTTGCCCCATAGCCTGGTCCCAGATTGTGCTGTCGGGGACTTTTACTGATGGGACACAACACTGATGGGACCAGATCGCCTGGCCCCAGATTGTGCTGTCTTGCCAAATGAAGAGGCTTCCTGGAGTGGTACTAAGCTAGCTGATGGGCTGGTGCTTGTGTGTCAATACCCCATGTACACACAGAGTACTGATGGGACACAGAGTACTGATGGGACACAGAGTACTGATGGGACACAGAGTACTGATGGGACACAGAGTACTGATGGGACACAGAGTACTGATGGGACACAGAGGACTGATGGGACACAGAGGACTGATGGGACACAGAGTACTGATGGGACACAGAGTACTGATGGGACACAGAGGACTGATGGGACACAGAGGACTGATGGGACACAGAGGGCTGATGTGACACAACACTGATGGGACACAGAGTACTGATGGGACACAGAGGACTGATGGGACACAGAGTACTGATGGGACATGTGTACATGAGGAATGCTGACGATGTCATCCCAGACCGAGTATGTCATGGTAACTACTGTCTTCCATCCAGAGGAGAGGGATAAGGGCTTCCTTTCTCCCACAGATTAGACAGGGACGGACCTCTATCACATCTTCGAATGTATCTGTTATGATGCTAAATTGTCATTATTTTGCCACTATGGCCTATTTATTGCCTTTACCTCCCTTATCTAACACGGTACCTCATTTTGGGTCCCACGCATGTTGAGCGTTGTTTATTCCATGTGTAACTCTGTGTTGTTGTTTGTGTCGCACTCCTTTGCTTTATCTTGGCCAGGTCGCAGTTATAAATGAGAACTTGTCTACGTGGTTAAATAAAGGTGAAATAAATAGATAAATAAAAAAAAGAAACGTTTATACATTCAACCGCTAACTGCTAACTGCTAACTGCTAACTGCTAACCGCTAACCGCTAACTGCTAACCGCTAACTGCTAACTGCTAACTGCCTGCTAACCGCTAACTGCTAACCTGCTAAACTGCTAACCGCTAACTGCTAACTGCTAACCGCTAACTGCTAACCGCTAACCGCTAACTGTTTATCACGATTGAATTCCAGGTATATAGAGAACTGAATGTGTTCAGACTGTTATGTTGATGATGCGTTTCCTTTTCCTCTTCAGGTGTTATTCCATCTCCACAAGAAGATGAAGAATATGTCCAAGAAATCAGAACGCTCAAAAAGAAAGGTACACCTGTCTCTCTGTTGATACACCTGTTTCTCTGTTGATAACACCTGTTTCTCTGTTGATAACACCTGTTTCTCTGTTGATACACCTGTGACTCCAGCATAACACCTGTTTCTCTGTTGATACACCTGTTTCTCTGTTGATACACCTGTTTCTCTGTAGATACACCTGTTTCTCTGTTGATACACCTGTTTCTCTGTTGTTACACCTGTTTCTCTGTTGTTACACCTGTTTCTCTGTTGATACACCTGTTTCTCTGTTGATACACCTGTTTCTCTGTTGTTACACCTGTTTCTCTGTTGATACACCTGTTTCTCTGTTGATAACACCTGTTTCTCTGTTGATACACCTGTTTCTCTGTTGATAACACCTGTTTCTCTGTTGACACACCTGTTTCTCTGTTGATACACCTGTGACTCCAGCATAACACCTGTTTCTCTGTTGATACACCTGTTTCTCTGTTGACACACCTGTTTCTCTGTTGATACACCTGTTTCTCTGTTGATACACCTGTTTCTCTGTTGATACACCTGTGACTCCAGCATAACACCTGTTTCTCTGTTGATACACCTGTTTCTCTGTTGATACACCTGTGACTCCAGCATAACACCTGTTTCTCTGTTGATACACCTGTGACTCCAACATAACACCTGTTTCTCTGTTGATACACCTGTTTCTCTGTTGATACACCTGTTTCTCTGTAGATACACCTGTTTCTCTGTTGATACACCTGTTTCTCTGTTGATACACCTGTTTCTCTGTTGTTACACCTGTTTCTCTGTTGATACACCTGTTTCTCTGTTGATACACCTGTTTCTCTGTAGATACACCTGTTTCTCTGTTGATACACCTTTGACTCCAACATAACACCTGCTTCTCTGTTGTTACACCTGTTTCTCTGTTGATACACCTGTTTCTCTGTTGATACACCTGCGACTCCAACATAACACCTGTTTCTCTGTTAATACACCTGTGACTCCAACATAACACCTGTTTCTCTGTTGATACACCTGTGACTCCAACATAACACCTGTTTCTCTGTTGATACACCTGTGACTCCAACATAACACCTGTTTCTCTGTTGATACCCCTATTTCTCTGTTGATACACCTGTTTCTCTGTTGATACACCTGTGACTCCAACATAACACCTGTTTCTCTGTTGTTACACCTGTTTCTCTATTGATACACCTGTTTCTCTGTTGCTATACCTGTGACTCCAACATAACACCTGTTTCTCTGTTAATACACCTGTGACTCCAACATAACACCTGTTTCTCTGTTGATACACCTGTGACTCCAACATAACACCTGTTTCTCTGTTGATACACCTGTGACTCCAACATAACACCTGTTTCTCTGTTGATACCCCTGTTTCTCTGTTGATACACCTGTGACTCCAACATAACACCTGTTTCTCTGTTGTTACACCTGTTTCTCTATTGATACACCTGTTTCTCTGTTGCTATACCTGTGACTCCAACATAACACCTGTTTATCTGTTGATACACCTTTGACTCCAATGGAACACATACACACATCTTTGGAAAAGGTCATGTTTTACCTCCAACCAACTGTTGGTAATAGTGACTACTGACGGTTGGTAATAGTGACTACTGACTGTTAGTAATACTGACTACTGACGGTTGGTAATACTGACTGTTGGTAATACTGACTACTGACTGTTGGTAATACTGACTACTGACTGTTGGTAATAGTGACTGTTGGTAATAGTGACTGTTGGTAATAGTGACTGTTGGTAATAGTGACTACTGACTGTTGGTAATACTGACTACTGACTGTTGGTAATAGTGACTGTTGGTAATAGTGACTACTGACTGTTGGTAATAGTGACTACTGACTGTTGGTAATACTGACTGTTGGTAATAGTGACTACTGACTGTTGGTAATAGTGACTACTGACTGTTGGTAATAGTGACTACTGACTGTTGGTAATAGTGACTGTTGGTAATAGTGACTACTGACTGTTGGTAATAGTGACTACTGACTGTTGGTAATACTGACTGTTGGTAATACTGACTGTTGGTAATAACTGACTGTTGGTAATACTGACTGTTGGTAATACTAACTACTGACTTGGTAATACTGACTACTGACTGTTGGTAATAGTGACTACTGACTGTTGGTAATAGTGACTACTGACTGTTGGTAATAGTGACTACTGACTGTTGGTAATAGTGACTACTGACTGTTAGTAATACTGACTTCTGACTGTTGGTAATAGTGACTACTGACTGTTAGTAATACTGACTGTTGGTAATAGTGACTACTGACTGTTGGTAATACTGACTGTTGGTAATAGTGACTACTGACTGTTGGTAATAGTGACTGTTGGTAATAGTGACTACTGACTGTTGGTAATAGTGACTACTGACTGTTGGTAATACTGACTGTTGGTAATAGTGACTGTTGGTAATAGTGACTACTGACTGTTGGTAATACTGACTGTTGGTAATAGTGACTACTGACTGTTGGTAATAGTGACTACTGACTGTTGGTAATAGTGACTACTGACTGTTGGTAATACTGACTGTTGGTAATACTGACTACTGACTGTTGGTAATAGTGACTACTGACTGTTGGTAATAGTGACTACTGACTGTTGGTAATACTGACTGTTGGTAATAGTGACTACTGACTGTTGGTAATACTGACTACTGACTGTTGGTAATAGTGACTGTTGGTAATACTGACTGTTGGTAATAGTGACTACTGACTGTTGGTAATAGTGACTACTGACTGTTGGTAATAGTGACTGTTGGTAATAGTGACTGTTGGTAATACTGACTGTTGGTAATACTGACTACTGACTGTTGGTAATACTGACTACTGACTGTTGGTAATAGTGACTACTGACTGTTGGTAATAGTGACTACTGACTGTTGGTAATAGTGACTACTGACTGTTGGTAATAGTGACTGTTGGTAATACTGACTGTTGGTAATAGTGACTACTGACTGTTGGTAATAGTGACTGTTGGTAATAGTGACTGTTGGTAATAGTGACTGTTGGTAATACTGACTGTTGGTAATAGTGACTACTGACTGTTGGTAATAGTGACTACTGACTGTTGGTAATAGTGACTGTTGGTAATACTGACTGTTGGTAATAGTGACTGTTGGTAATACTGACTGTTGGTAATAGTGACTACTGACTGTTGGTAATAGTGACTGTTGGTAATAGTGACTGTTGGTAATAGTGACTGTTGGTAATAGTGACTGTTGGTAATAGTGACTACTGACTGTTGGTAATAGTGACTACTGACTGTTGGTAATACTGACTACTGACTGTTGGTAATACTGACTGTTGGTAATAGTGACTGTTGGTAATACTGACTGTTGGTAATACTGACTGTTGGTAATACTGACTGTTGGTAATAGTGACTACTGACTGTTGGTCAGTAGTCACTATCTGTTTCCCTGACACCACAGCTCTCAGCTCCCATCATCCATCTATCTATCTATCTGTTCTCCTGACACCACAGCTCTCAGCTCCCATCATCCATCTATCTATCTGTTCTCCTGACACCACAGCTCTCTGCTCCCATCCATCTATCTGTTCCCTGACACCACAGCTCTCAGCTCCCATCATCCATCTATCTATCTATCTGTTCTCCTGACACCACAGCTCTCTGCTCCCATCCATCTATCTATCTATCTGTTCCCCTGACACCACAGCTCTCCACTTCCATCCATCCATCTATCTATCTGTTCCCCTGACACCACAGCTCTCTGCTCCCATCCATCTATCTATCTGTTCCCCTGACACCACAGCACTCTGCTCCCATCCATCTATCTATCTGTTCCCCTGACACCACAGCACTCAGCTCCCATCCATCTATCTGTTCCCCTGACACCACAGCTCTCCACTCCCATCCAGCCTAATGCGCCCTAATAGAGAGACAGCACCTTTACCAGTGGTTACAGAGTTACCTTGTTAACTGTTGAGGAGAAAAATAACAGACTGAAAAAAAATAATGATGCTTATGATGTGAGAGAGTGGAACACAGCTGCTCAGTAGAGTAACCTGTTAGAAAGAGCCTGATACCCACCCACCCTCCCTCCCTCCCCCTACCTCCCTCCCTCCCATCCCTCCCTCCCCCTACCTCCCTCCCTCCCTCCTGATATCGGAGTTAGTGAGGACAGTGATGTGAGAGAGTGCAACACAGCTACTCAGTAGAGTAACCTGTTAGAAAGAGCCTGATACCCTCCCTCCCTCCCCCTACCTCCCTCCCATCCCTCCCTCCCTCCCCCTCCCCTCCCCTCCCTCCCTCATGATATCCCCCTCCCTCTCCCCCCTCCCCTCCCCTCCCTCCCTCCCTCCCTCCCTCCCTCCCTCCCTCCCTCCCTCCCTCCCTCCCTCCCTCCCTCCCTCCCTCCCTCCCTCCCTCCCTCCTAATATCCCCCGCCCTCTCCCCTCCCACCCTCCCCCTCCCCTCCCTCCCTCCTGATATCCCCCTCCCTCTCCCCTCCCCTCCCTCCCTCCTAATATCCCCCCGCCCTCTCCACTCCCTCCCCCTCCCCTCCCTCCCTCCTGATATCCCCCTCCCTCCCTCCCCTCCCTCCCTCCTGATATCCCCCCGCCCTCTCCCCTCCCTCCCTCCCTCCCCTCCCTCCCTCCTGATATCCCCCCTCCCTCCCTCCATCCTCCCTCGTCTCTCCTCTACACGTGGTGTAACGACAACCAGAGATAGACAGTAACTATAGCAACACACGTACCTTCAACCTTGGGACTCTGCGTCTCAAACGGCACCTATTCTCTAGGGTGCACTAACTTTTCACCACAGCCCTGTGCAACAGTAGTGCACCATATAGGGGAATAGGGTGTCAATAGGGATGCAGTCGTTATCTTCAATCTAGCTACCTCTCAATTGCTCAGAAGCGAATCTGGAAGACGTCTATGAGAAGAGCTGCAGAGATCATTCAGGGTTGAACATCACAGATTCCAGGAAAAGGGTGCAGAAATAAACCATATTGCTTAAGGGTCAGTGGAGGGTTGTCAAACTGATTTAACAGGGGAGGGGAGGGTTGTCAAACTGATTTAACAGGACAGGTGAGGGTTGTCAAACTGATTTAACAGGGGAGGGGAGGGTTGTCAAACTGATTTTACAGGGGAGGGGAGGGTTGTCAAACTGATTTTTCATTATGAGGTATGGTGATGTCATTATGGGGTATGGTGATGTCATCATGGGGTATGGTGATGTCATTATGGGGTATGGTGATGTCATTATGGGGTATGGTGATGTCATTATGGGGTATGGTGATGTCATTATGCGGTATGGTGATGTCATTAAGGGGTATGGTGATCTCATTATGGGGTTTGATGATGTCATTATGGGGTATGGTGATGTCATTATGGGGTATGGTGATGTCATTATGGGGTATGGTGATGTCATTATGGGGTATGGTGATCTCATTATGGAATATGATGTCATTATAGGGTATGGTGATGTCATTATGGGGTATGGTGATGTCATTATGGGGTATGGTTTTTCATTATGGGATATGATGTCATTGTGGGGTATGGTGATGTCATTGTGGGGTCTGGTGATGTCATTGTGGGGTCTGGTGATGTCATTATGGGGTATGATGATGTCATTATGGGGTATGATGATGTCATTATGGGGTATGGTGATGTCATTATGGGGTATGGTGATGTCCTTATGGGGTATGGTGATTTATGGTCTGGTATGGTGATGTCATTATGGGGTATGATGATGTCATTATGGGGTATGGTGATGTCATTATGGGGTATGGTGATTCATGGTCTGGTATGGTCTCCATTGTCGTGACCGCTATTTCCGGTGGATTCCTGGGCATAACGCACCAAACTAACGGAGGTATTTGGATATAAAAAAATATCTTTATGGAACAAAAGGAACATTTGCTGTCTAACTGGGAGTCTCGTGAGTGAAAACATCCGAAGATCATCAAAGGTAAATGATTAATTTGATTGCTTTTCTGATTTTCGTGACCAAGTTACCTGCCGCTAGGTGTACATAATGTTTTGTTAGTATATCGATAAACTTACACAAACGCTTGAATTGTTTTCGCTGTAAAGCGTAATTTCAAAATCGGAGACGACGGGGTGATTAACAAAAGGCTAAGCTGTGTTTCACTACATTTCACTTGTGATTTCAGGAATATTAATATTTTCTAGTAAGATTAATTGACCGTAGCGCTATGCTATTTACTGTAGTTGATGACAATTATCCCGGATCCGGGATGGGTGGTTCAAATTAACTGCCTTGTTCAGATGGCAGAACGACAGATTTTTACCTTGTCAGCTACAGGGATTTGATACAGCAACCTTTTGGTTACTGGCCCAATGCTCTAACCACTAGTCTACCTGCTGGTTACTAGTCCAACACTCTAACTACTAGTCTACCTGCTGGTTACTAGTCCAACGCTCTAACCACTAGTCTACCTGCTGGTTACTAGTCCAACACTCTAACCACTAGTCTACCTGCTGGTTACTAGTCCAACACTCTAACCACTAGGCTGCCTGCTGGTTACTAGTCCAACACTCTAACCACTAGGCTACCTGCTGGTTACTGGCCCAACGCTCTAACCACTAGGCTACCTGCTGGTTACTAGTCCAACACTCTAACCACTAGGCTACCTACTGGTTACTAGTCCAACAATCTAACCACTAGGCTACCTGCTGGTTACTAGTCCAACACTCTAACCACTAGTCTACCTGCTGGTTACTAGTCTAACACTCTAACCACTAGTCTACCTGCTGGTTACTAGTCCAACACTCTAACCACTAGTCTACCTTCCGGTTACTAGTCCAACGCTCTAACCACTAGGCTACCTGCTGGTTACTGGCCCAACACTCTAACCACTAGGCGACCTGCTGGTTACTAGTCCAACACTCTAACCACTAGTCTACTTGCTGGTTACTAGTCTAACACTCTAACCACTAGTCTACCTGCTGGTTACTAGTCCAACGCTCTAACCACTAGTCTACCTTCCGGTTACTAGTCCAACGCTCTAACCACTAGGCTACCTGCTGGTTACTGGCCCAACACTCTAACCACTAGACTACCTGCTGGTTACTCGTCCAACACTCTAACCACTAGTCTACCTGCTGGTTACTAGTCCAACAATCTAACCACTAGGCTACCTGCTGGTTACTAGTCCAACACTCTAACCACTAGGCTACCTGCTGGTTACTAGTCCAACACTCTAACCACTAGGCTACCTGCTGGTTACTAGTCCAACACTCTAACCACTAGGCTACCTGCTGGTTACTAGTCCAACACTCTAACCACTAGGCTACCTGCTGGTTACTAGTCCAACACTCTAACCTCTAGGCTACCTGCTGGTTACTGACCCAACGCTCTAACCACTAGGCTACCTGCTGGTTACTGACCCAACGCTCTAACCTCTAGGCTACCTGCCACCCCTGTGCAGCAGCCAATTGATGACTGGAAAGAGACATCTTTTACAAAACATATATATTTTTTAATGACATTCAGAGATTGTCAAGCCAAGCCTTCTATACTGGGTAAACCTATAAGGTGTTTTCTGTTTGTCCAGATTGACATAATCGATTTATTGTCGTCTTGAAAACGTAAAACATGATATTGAAGTGCCCGAAGTCGGTATGCTTTGTTTATTGGTTGTGTGGTGCATTGGCACAGAAACCTGTTGATTGGTAAATTTGTTTCATATATTTTATATAATTATAAATATGTCATCAAAATGTTGAAAATCTGATTTCCTCATAGCTGATGATTGTCTGCAGCCGGCTCTGATCGTAGTGTAACGAAACAGGCAGGTAGAGCTCCTCTGTGGTCGTCAGTGAACCCTCAACCTTCTGGTCGGCTCTGATCGTAGTGTAACGAAACAGGCAGGTAGAGCTCCTCTGTGGTCGTCAGTGAACCCTCAACCTTCTGGTCGGCTCTGATCGTAGTGTAACGAAACAGGCAGGTAGAGCTCCTCTGTGGTCGTCAGTGAACCCTCAACCTTCTGGTCGGCTGTGATCGTAGTGTAACGAAACAGGCAGGTAGAGCTCCTCTGTGGTCGTCAGTGAACCCTCAACCTTCTGGTCGGCTGTGATCATAGTGTAACGAAACAGGCAGGTAGAGCTCCTCTGTGGTCGTCAGTGAACCCTCAACATTCTGGTCGGCTGTGATCGTAGTGTAACGAAACAGGCAGGTAGAGCTCCTCTGTGGTCGTCAGTGAACCCTCAACCTTCTGGTCGGCTGTGATCGTAGTGTAACGAAACAGGCAGGTAGAGCTCCTCTGTGGTCGTCAGTGAACCCTCAACCTTCTGGTCGGCTCTGATCGTAGTGTAACGAAACAGGCAGGTAGAGCTCCTCTGTGGTCGTCAGTGAACCCTCAACCTTCTGGTCGGCTCTGATCGTAGTGTAACGAAACAGGCAGGTAGAGCTCCTCTGTGGTCGGATATAGTAACAGGTCCGATATAGTAACAGGTCCAATATAGTAACAGGTCGGATATAGTAACAGGTCGGATATAGTAACAGGTCGGATATAGTAACAGGTCGGATATAGTAACAGGTCCGGTATAGTAACAGGTCCGGTATAGTAACAGGTCCGGTATAGTAACAGGTCCAGTATAGTAACAGGTCCGATATAGTAACAGGTCGATATAGTAACAGGTCCGATATAGTAACAGGTCCGATATAGTAACAGGTCCGAACAGGTCGATATAGTAACAGGTCGGATATAGTAACAGGTCCGATATAGTAACAGGTCCGATATAGTAACAGGTCCGATATAGTAACAGGTCCGATAGAGTAACAGGTCCGATATAGTAACAGGTCCGATATAGTAACAGGTCCGGTATAGTAACAGGTCCGTATAGTAACAGGTCCGGTATAGTAACAGGTCTGGTATAGTAACAGGTCTGTATAGTAACAGGTCCGATATAGTAACAGGTCCGATATAGTAACAGGTCCGATATAGTAACAGGTCCGATATAGTAACAGGTCCGATATAGTAACAGGTCCGATATAGTAACAGGTCCGATATAGTAACAGGTCCTATAGTAACAGGTCGGTATAGTAACAGGTCCGATATAGTAACAGGTCTGATATAGTAACAGGTCCGATATAGTAACAGGTCCGATATAGTAACAGGTCCGATATAGTAACAGGTCCGATATAGTAACAGGTCCGATATAGTAACAGGTCCGATATAGTAACAGGTCTGATATAGTAACAGGTCTGATATAGTAACAGGTCCGATATAGTAACAGGTCCGATATAGTAACAGGTCCGGTATAGTAACAGGTCCGATATAGTAACAGGTCGGATATAGTAACAGGTCCGTTATAGTAACAGGTCGATATAGTAACAGGTCCGATATAGTAACAGGTCCGATATAGTAACAGGTCCGATATAGTAACAGGTCCGATATAGTAACAGGTCTGATATAGTAACAGGTCTGATATAGTAACAGGTCCGATATAGTAACAGGTCCGATATAGTAACAGGTCCGGTAAGTAACAGGTCGTCCAGGTCTGATAGTAACAGGTCGGATATAGTAACAGGTCCGTTATAGTAACAGGTCCGGTATAGTAACAGGTCCGTATATAACAGTAACAGGTCCGATATAGTAACAGGTCCGATATAGTAACAGGTCCGATATAGTAACAGGTCCGTATAGTAACAGGTCCGGTATAGTAACAGGTCCGATATAGTAACAGGTCCGATATAGTAACAGGTCCGGTAACAGGTCCGAGTAACAGGTCCGGTATAGTAACAGGTCCGATATAGTAACAGGTCCGATATAGTAGGTCCTCTATAGTAACAGGTCGATATAGTAACAGGTCCGATATAGTAACAGGTCGGTATAGTAACAGGTCGGTATAGTAACAGGTCGGTATAGTAACAGGTCTGATATAGTAACAGGTCTGATATAGTAACAGGTCCGATATAGTAACAGGTCTGATATAGTAACAGGTCCGATATAGTAACAGGTCTGATATAGTAACAGGTCCGATATAGTAACAGGTCTGATATAGTAACAGGTCCGATATAGTAACAGGTCCGATATAGTAACAGGTCTGATATAGTAACAGGTCTGATATAGTAACAGGTCTGATATAGTAACAGGTCTGATATCTGACAAAGGTAACAAGTAAACATTATATATTAAACATGGTAAACTTTGTCATGTTGTAATCACATCAACTCAGTCAGTTATATGATGTGATCATGTGATCAATAGTCAGATATGATGTGATCAATAGGACAGTATCACATCAACTCAGTCAGTTATATGATGTGATCAATCAGGACAGTATCACATCAACTCAGTCAGTTATATGATGTGATCAATAGGACAGTATCACATCAACTCAGTCAGTTATATGATGTGATCAATAGGACAGTATCACATCAACTCAGTCAGTTATATGATGTGATCAATAGGACAGTATCACATCAACTCAGTCAGTTATATGATGTGATCAATAGGACAGTATCACATCAACTCAGTCAGTCACATCAACTCAGTCAGTTATATGATGTGATCAATAGGACAGTATCACATCAACTCAGTCAGTTATATGATGTGATCAATAGGACAGTATCACATCAACTCAGTCAGTTATATGATGTGATCAATAGGACAGTATCACATCAACTCAGTCAGTTATATGATGTGATCAATAGGACAGTATCACATCAACTCAGTCAGTTATATGATGTGATCAATAGGACAGTATCACATCAACTCAGTCAGTTATATGATGTGATCAATAGGACAGTATCACATCAACTCAGTCAGTTATATGATGTGATCAATAGGACAGTATCACATCAACTCAGTCAGTTATATGATGTGATCAATAGGACAGTATCACATCAACTCAGTCAGTTATATGATGTGATCAATAGGACAGTATCACATCAACTCAGTCAGTTATATGATGTGATCAATAGGACAGTATCACATCAACTCAGTCAGTTATATGATGTGATCAATAGGACAATAGGACAGTATCACATCAACTCAGTCATCAACAGTATCAGTCAGTTATATGATGTGATCAATAGGACAGTATCACATCAACTCAGTCAGTTATATGATGTGATCAATAGGACAGTATCACATCAACTCAGTCAGTTATATGATGTGATCAATAGGACAGTATCACATCAACTCAGTCAGTTATATGATGATCAATAGGACAGTATCACATCAACTCAGTCAGTTATATGATGTGATCAGGACAGTATCACATCAACTCAGTCAGTTATATGATGTGATCAATAGGTCAGTATCATATGAACTCAGTCAGTTATATGATGTGATCAATAGGACAGTATCACATCAACTCAGTCAGTTATATGATGTGATCAATAGGACAGTATCACATCAACTCAGTCAGTTATATGATGTGATCAATAGGACAGTATCACATCAACTCAGTCAGTTATATGATGTGATCAATAGGACAGTATCACATCAACTCAGTCAGTTATATGATGTGATCAATAGGACAGTGTCACATCAACTCAGTCAGTTATATGATGTGATCAATAGGACAGTATCACATCAACTCAGTCAGTTATATGATGTGATCAATAGGACAGTATCACATCAACTCAGTCAGTTATATGATGTGATCAATAGGACAGTATCACATCAACTCAGTCAGTTATATGATGTGATCAATAGGACAGTATCACATCAACTCAGTCAGTTATATGATGTGATCAATAGGACAGTATCACATCAACTCAGTCAGTTATATGATGTGATCAATAGGACAGTATCACATCAACTCAGTCTCAGTCAGTATATGATGTGATCAACTAGGACAGTATCACATCAACTCAGTCAGTTATATGATGTGATCAATAGGACAGTATCACATCAACTCAGTCAGTTATATGATGTGATCAATAGGACAGTATCACATCAACTCAGTCAGTTATATGATGTGATCAATAGATATCACATCAACTCAGTGATATGATGTGATCAATAGGACAGTATCACATCAACTCAGTCAGTTATATGATGTGATCAATAGGACAGTATCACATCAACTCAGTCAGTTATATGATGTGATCAATAGGACAGTATCACATCAACTCAGTCAGTTATATGATGTGATCAATAGGACAGTATCACATCAACTCAGTCAGTTATATGATGTGATCAATAGGACAGTATCACATCAACTCAGTCAGTTATATGATGTGATCAATAGGACAGTATCACATCAACTCAGTCAGTTATATGATGTGATCAATAGGACAGTATCACATCAACTCAGTCAGTTATATGAAGTGATCAATAGACAGTCTCAACTCAGTCAGTTATATGTAAGAGTAAATGATTTAGAGAAACTGTTTGAAGTGTTGTGGCCTGTAGTCAGTGTTGTTTGCAGTGCCGTGGTCTGTAGTCAGTGTTGTTTGAAGGGTCATGGTCTGTAGTCAGTGTTGGTCTGTAGTCAGTGTTGTTTGCAGTGTCATGGTCTGTAGTCAGTGTTTTTTGAAGTGTCGTGGTCTGTAGTCAGTGCTGTTTGAAGTGTCGTGGTCTGTAGTCAGTGCTGTTTGAAGTGTCGTGGTCGGTAGTCAGTGCTGTTTGAAGTGTTGTGGCCTGTAGTCAGTGTTGTTTGCAGTGCCGTGGTCTGTAGTCAGTGTTGTTTGAAGGGTCATGGTCTGTAGTCAGTGTTGGTCTGTAGTCAGTGTTGTTTGCAGTGTCGTGGTCTGTAGTCAGTGTTGTTTGAAGTGTCGTGGTCTGTAGTCAGTGTTGTTTGAAGTGTCCTGGTCTGTAGTCAGTGTTGTTTGAAGGGTCATGGTCTGTAGTCAGTGTTGGTCTGTAGTCAGTGTTGTTTGAAGTGTCCTGGTCTGTAGTCAGTGTTGTTTGAAGTGTCCTGGTCTGTAGTCAGTGTTGTTTGAAGTGTCCTGGTCTGTAGTCAGTGTCGTGGTCTGTAGTCAGTGTTGTTTGAAGTGTCCTGGTCTGTAGTCAGTGCTGGTCTGTAGTCAGTGTTGTTAGAAGTGTCCTGGTCTGTAGTCAGTGTTGGTCTGTAGTCAGTGTTGTTTGATGTGTCCTGGTCTGTAGTCAGTGTTGGTCTGTAGTCAGTGCTGGTCTGTATTCAGTGTTGGTCTGTAGTCAGTGTTGTTTGAAAGGTCATGGTCTGTAGTCAGTGTTGGTCTGTAGTCAGTGTTGTTTGATGTGTCCTGGTCTGTAGTCAGTGTTGGTCTGTAGTCAGTGCTGGTCTGTAGTCAGTGTTGGTCTGTAGTCAGTGTTGTTTGAAGTGCCGTGGTCTGTAGTCTGTGTTGGTCTGTAGTCAGTGTTGTTTGAAGTGCCGTGGTCTGTAGTCAGTGTTGTTTGCAGTGCCGTGGTCTGTAGTCAGTGTTGTTTGCAGTGCAGTGGTCTGTAGTCAGTGCTGTTTGCAGTGCCGTGGTCTGTAGTCAGTGTTGTTTGAAGTGCCGTGGTCTGTAGTCAGTGCTGTTTGAAGTGCCGTCGTCTGTAGTCAGTGTTGTTTGAAGTGCCGTGGTCTGTAGTCAGTGTTGTTTGCAGTGCCGTGGTCTGTAGTCAGTGTTCTTTGAAGTGCCGTGGTCTGTAGTCAGTGCTGTTTGAAGTGTCGTGGTCTGTAGTCAGTGTTGTTTGAAGTGTCGTGGTCTGTAGTCAGTGTTGTTTGAAGTGTCGTGGTCTGTAGTCAGTGTTGTTTGAAGTGTCGTGGTCTGTAGTCAGTGTTGTTTGCAGTGCCGTGGTCTGTACTCAGTGTTGTTTGAAGTGTCGTGGTCTGTAGTCAGTGTTGTTTGCAGTGCCGTGGTCTGTACTCAGTGTTGTTTGCAGTGCCGTGGTCTGTAGTCAGTGTTGTTTGAAGTGCCGTGGTCTGTAGTCAGTGTTGTTTGAAGTGTCGTGGTCTGTAGGCAGTTTTGTTTGAAGTGTCGTGGTCTGTAGTCAGTGTTGTTTGAAGTGTCGTGGTCTGTAGTCAGTGTTGTTTGAAGTGCCGTGGTCTGTAGTCAGTGTTGTTTGAAGTGTCGTGGTCTGTAGTCAGTGTTGTTTGCAGTGCCGTGGTCTGTAGTCAGTGTTGTTTGCAGTGTCGTGGTCTGTAGTCAGTGTTGTTTGCAGTGCCGTGGTCTGTAGTCAGTGTTGTTTGCAGTGTCGTGGTCTGTAGTCAGTGTTGTTTGAAGTGTCGTGGTCTGTAGTCAGTGTTGTTTGAAGTGTCGTGGTCTGTAGTCAGTGTTGTTTGCAGTGCCGTGGTCTGTAGTCAGTGTTGTTTGCAGTGTCGTGGTCTGTAGTCAGTGTTGTTTGAAGTGTTGTGGTCTGTAGTCAGTGCTGTTTGAAGTGTCGTGGTCTGTAGTCAGTGTTGTTTTGATGGACCTGTAGCTGCTCCTACAATGCTGAGTAGCTGAATTACCTTTTACTGAACCGCCCACCAACCCCCATCAGCAGCCTTTAACAGACAGCCAGGAGAAACACAAAGGCCCAGACACGACACTTGACTGTTCAGACATACACACGAACATAAACACACACACAGATTGTTCTCTACCAGGGAGTCTTTCAGGCAGGAAGCTGATGCCAGAACTCTATTGACGTCTTCCCGAGAGAGAGAGCGGGATGGAGGGAGGGAGGGAGGGACACAGAGAGACAGAGAGACACAGAGAGACACAGAGAGAGAGACACACACAGAGAGAGAGAGACACAGAGAGAGAGAGAGACACACACAGAGAGAGAGAGACACACACAGAGAGAGAGAGAGACACACACACAGAGAGAGAGAGACACACACAGAGAGAGAGAGAGAGACACACACACAGAGAGAGAGAGAGACACACACAGAGAGAGAGAGACACACACAGAGAGAGAGAGACACACACACAGAGAGAGAGAGAGACACACAGAGAGAGAGAATGCTTCTCCTGTCTTTGTGTGGCATCATCAGAAGATTGTGTTTGCAGAAGCATCGCCCCTGAAATAGAATCTCATATAAACGTTATCATCAAAAATATGATTGACTGTTTCGGATCATCGTTCAGTACTCTTCCTGAATCGTTCGGTTCTTTGTCAAGTGGGTCTTTGTTTAACACCGCAGACTGATCACGTTAATCAATGCCTTCAATTATTCAGTCTGCCATCTGATAGGACACCAATTCAGACAACAAACGATGTGTGGCTTCTCTAACAATGTGTAGAGGGTTGACATGTAGGGGTGTCTAATAACGTGTAGTTCTTTGTGTCAGCAGGGTTGTAGTTCCTTGTGTCAGCAGTGTTGTAGTTCTTTGTGTCAGCAGTGTTGTAGTTCTTTGTGTCTGCAGGGTTGTAGTTCCTTGTGTCAGCAGTGTTGTAGTTCTTTGTGTCAGCAGTGTTGTAGGTGTCAGCAGTGTTGTAGTTCTTTGTGTCAGCAGGGTTGTAGTTCTCTGTGTCAGCAGGGTTGTAGTTCTTTGTGTCAGCAGTGTTGTAGTTCTTTGTGTCAGCAGTGTTGTAGGTGTCAGCAGTGTTGTAGTTCTTTGTGTCAGCAGGGTTGTAGTTCTCTGTGTCAGCAGGGTTGTAGTTCTTTGTGTCAGCAGTGTTGTAGTTCTTTGTGTCAGCAGTGTTGTAGTTCTTCGTGCTGCTTAGTGCCAGAGGAAGATCACCATAATTACCAGTCAATTAGCCCGGCAGTAGCAGCGTTGCCCAGGACTAGCAGTAAATTGCATAGTTAGCTTTGTTCTGTTTGCTACAGAGTGAACCTGTGAAGTAGACTGAACCCACCTGTAACCCTGCTCTAACGTGTGTCTATGGAGGGAATGGATGGGCGCTGGAAGAGTGCGAGGGCAGAATTGAGAATTGTCGCTGATACTACCAGTTACCCTGACTACAGTGAGTACTGTGGAGTCAAAATATTGTAGTGACCTTAACTTAACACCTCACGACCTTGTAAAGAGGTTTGGACCTCTTGGCGTAATGGCTGAGGTGTTGGCTGGACCTGGGTTGGCGTCCCGGTCAAAGCTACCCCTGGACCTGGGTTGGCGTCCCGGTCAAAGCTACCCCTGGACCCGGGTTCGTGTCCCGGTCAAGGCTACCCCTGGACCTGGGTTCGTGTCCCGGTCAAAGCTACCCCTGGACCCGGGTTCGTGTCCCGGTCAAAGCTACCCCTGGACCTGGGTTCGCGTCCCGGTCAAGGCTACTCCTGGAATACACTACAATATGCAAAGTACCAGTTCTAATACACTCTTAGTTAAAAAGGTGCTATCTAGAACCTGAAAGGGTTCTTTGGTTGTCCCCCATAGGATAACCCTGTTTGGTTCTGCGTAGAACACTTTATGGTGTCCATGTAGAACCCTATGTAGAACCCTTTCCACAGAGGGTGGAACCCAAAAGGGTTCTACCTGGGCGCCAAAAAGGGTTCTGCCTGGAACCCAAAAGAGTTCTACCTGGACACCAAAAAAGGTTCTCATATGTGGGACAGCTGAAGAACCCTAATCAAACTGAGTGTATTGCTAATATCAGATGTGTAGGATTATGATTTGGTTGAAAGCCTCTGGCCCCTAGGCATTACATACACACAGTTAATATTGAAATGAATCTGAGTGGCTCTTTAGAAATTAAACAATTACATTTCACCAGCAAACTTCCCATTGAAGCAGACATATCCTTTACAGATACAGAGCTCTCATACGGTACCTTCTCAATGATGAATTGGGGAGGTTGTGAGGCAGCTTTTCTATTGTTTGATGAGGCACATTGTTGCCAGTTCTCTCTCCTGATCAGACTCTCTCGAATATCAGATACTGTGAGTCCCCGGGTGACGCGGGACTCTGTAATCAGTCACAGCTTGTAGTTAACCTCTCGTATTACTTCTAACTGTCTGCCTAGGGAAAACAGTCTTCATCGGAGCACATTAATAAACATCCATCTCCTCCTCCCTCCCCTCTCCCTCCTCCTCCCCTCCCCTCTCCTCCTCCCCCCTCTCCCCTCTCTCCTCCCTCCCTCCCCTCCCTCCTCCCCCCCCTCCCTCTCTCCCCTCTCCTCTCCTCCTCCTCCCTCTCTCCCCCTCTCCTCCCACCTCCTCCTCCCTCTCTCCCCCTCTCCTCCCACCTCCTCCTCCCTCCCTCCTCCCCTTCCCCCTCCCTCCTCCTCCTCATCCCCCTCTCCCCTCTCCTCTCCTCCTCCCACCTCCTCCTCCCCCCCCCCCTCCTCCTCCTCCTCCAGACAGCCCAGACGGTCCTCCTGGTGGTCGCAGCCTTCCTGACCTGTTGGATGCCTCATCACATCATCGCCATGTGGGTGGAGTTTGGAGTGTTCCCGCTCAACGACGCCTCCTTCGCGTTACGGATCATCTCCCACTGCCTGGCGTACGGGAACTCCTGCATCAACCCCATCCTGTACGCCTTTCTGTCAGAGAACTTCCGGAAGGCCTGTCGCCAGGTGTTCACCTGTCGGTTTCTCTACCCTCCACCCCCACAGGAGAAGGTGGTGCGCATCCGAATGGAGAACTTCTCAACTACACACTCTATTACCACTAATATCTGACACCACACACTCTATTACCACTAATATCTGACACCACACATTATATTACCACTAATATCTGACACCACACCCTCTATTACCACTAATATCTGACACCACACATTCTATTACCACCAATATCTGTCACCACACATTCGATTACCACTCTAATCTGATACCACACATTCTACTACCACTAATATCTGACTCCACACATTCTATTACCACTAATATCTGACTCCACATATTCTATTACCACTAATATCTGACACCACACCACACACTCTATTACCACTAATATCTGACACCACACACTCTATTACAACTAAAATTTGACACCACACATCCTATTACCACTAACATCTGACACCACACATTCTATTCCCACTAATATCTGACCCCACACCACACACTCTATTACCACTAACATCTGACACCACACTCTCTATTACCACTAAATCTGACACCACACCACACACTCTATTACCACTCATATCTGACACCACACATTCTATTACCACTAATATCTGACACCATGCACTCTACCACTAATATCTGACACCATGCACTCTATTACCACTAATATCTGACACCACGCACTCTATTACCACGAATATCTGACACCACACTCTCTATTACCACTAAATCTGACACCACACCACACACTCTATTACCACTCTTATCTGACCACACATTCTATTACCACTCAAATCTGACACCACACACTCTATTACCACTAACATCTGACACCACACATTCTATTCCCACTAATATCTGACACCACACCACACACTCTATTACCACTAATATCTGACACCACACTCTCTATTACCACTAAATCTGACACCACACCACACACTCTATTACCACTCATATCTGACACCACACATTCTATTACCACTCAAATCTGACACCACACACTCTATTACCACTAACATCTGACACCACACATTCTATTCCCACTAATATCTGACACCACACCACACACTCTATTACCACTAATATCTGACACCACACTCTCTATTACCACTAAATCTGACACCACACCACACACTCTATTACCACTCATATCTGACACCACACATTCTATTACCACTCAAATCTGACACCATGCACTCTATTACCACTAACATCTGACACCATGCACATTCTATTACCACTAATATCTGACACCACACACACACTCTATTACCACTAATATCTGACACCACACTCACTATTACCACTAAATCTGACACCACACCACACACTCTATTACCACTCATATCTGACACCACACATTATATTACCACTAATATCTGACACCACACCACAAAACTGGGACAAGACTGGGACTGGAACAAGACTGGGACAAGACTGGGGCTGGAACAAGACTGGGACTGGGACAAGACTGGGACTGGGACAAGACTGGGATAAGACTAGGGCTGGGCCAAGACTGGGGCTGGGACAAGACTGGGACTGGGACAAGACTGGGACTGGGACAAGACTGGGGCTGGGCCAAGACTGGGACTGGAACAAGACTGGGACAAGACTGGGGCTGGACAAGACTGGGACTGAGGGTGTGACTGGAACTGGGGCCTGGGGATGGGACCCAGCAGATTGCGACCTCCAACAGGTGAAGCAGCCAAACTGCAAGTCTACGTACTCTTCAAATGCTGGATTTGTTTCATTTTTGATTTTGTGACGAGACTTTTAAACACACAGACCTGAAACAGCCAATGCAGACACACTCTTCAACTGAGGCCTGTGATTGGTGATACTGTTAATCAGGGTGATTTTGGAGAACTGAGACATGGCACTGACTTAGATGGGGAGATTTGACTAATTGATTGGATTCGGATTGGATTAGGCCTCACAATCAATTGATACTGATCAACTGTGAAAGCAGATGATCTTGAAGATTTTTGAATTACAGCCAGTGTTCAGCAAGACGCTTAAATATTCCAAACACACAGATCTGGCAACACAGACAAACTCTTCAGCTTCTAAAACCTCTGATTGATGGAACTCTCCATCAGGCTTACCTGACCACCACTGACTTACCTGACCACCACTGACTTACCTGACCACCACTGACTTACCTGACCGCCACTGACTCACCTGACCACCACTGACTTACCTGACCACCACTGACTTACCTGACCACCACTGACTTACCTGACCACCACTGACTTACCTGACCACCACTGACTTACCTGACCACCACTGACTTACCTGACCACCACTGACTTACCTGACCACCACTGACTCACCTGACCACCACTGACTTACCTGACCACCACTGACTCACCTGACCACCACTGACTTACCTGACCACCACTGACTTACCTGACCACCACTGACTTACCTGACCACCACTGACTTACCTGACCACCACTGACTTACCTGACCACCACTGACTCACCTGACCACCACTGACTTACCTGACCACCACTGACTTACCTGACCACCACTGACTCACCTGACCACCACTGACTTACCTGACCACCACTGACTTACCTGACCACCACTGACTTACCTGACCACCACTGACTTACCTGACCACCACTGACTTACCTGACCACCACTGACTCACCTGACCACCACTGACTTACCTGACCACCACTGACTTACCTGACCACCACTGACTCACCTGACCACCACTGACTTACCTGACCACCACTGACTTACCTGACCACCACTGACTTACCTGACCACCACTGACTTACCTGACCACCACTGACTTACCTGACCACCACTGACTTACCTGACCACCACTGACTTACCTGACCACCACTGACTTACCTGACCACCACTGACTTACCTGACCACCACTGACTCACCTGACCACCACTGACTTACCTGACCACCACTGACTTACCTGACCACCACTGACTCACCTGACCACCACTGACTTACCTGACCACCACTGACTTACCTGACCACCACTGACTTACCTGACCACCACTGACTCACCTGACCACCACTGACTTACCTGACCACCACTGACTTACCTGACCACCACTGACTCACCTGACTGATGACTTTTTGATTGAATAAATGTGGAAGGAGGGTGAACATGAAACATTACAGAAACTACCAGCAGTATTCCTGCAAGGCTTTTTATTAAAATGATATATTTTTTAGGTTAGAGATAACAGAACAAAACATTTATAATAACTGTAAGCTAGTGGAAAAGTAGAGGAGGAGTTGAAGGATCTACTTGACTTTACTCTTTGTTGAAAATTGAAACTCTGAACTGAACTGTCTGACAGTACAAATGAATTTAATTTTAAACTTGTCAACTCTTCAGCGATTACTACTTTTAAGACGAGGTCCCAAATGACACCCTATTCACTATTTAGTGCACGACTTTGATTATAAGTCTATTATAAGTGCACTGTATAGGGAAGAGTGTGCCGTTTAGAACACGGACTACAATGGAGTGCTGCTCGCCTGCATTGATCAATGTGTTTGTGCATTTGCATGAAATAATATACATTTAAGTCTCTGTGGAATAGTTTAAGCGTCAGTATAGATGTTAAATGTTTGTAAGATTTTACCCTGTGTAATTCATGTACTGTGTATAAGTACTTTTCTACATTCCCAGCATGTCTTGGTCACCAGTGTTCCTGTATTGGTAAAACAAAATGGAGGACAACATGTCTTGGTCACCAGTGTTCCTGTCTTGGTAAAACAAAATG
>NW_024607504.1:0-28146 GCF_018296145.1 Oncorhynchus tshawytscha | reverse complement strand
TTTTTTTTCAGCATGAGAAAGTCCCCTGGCCCTGACACTCTTAACAATGTTTCAAGTCAGCTATGTTGGGCATACCACTTACATACATCAACACAAGCCAACAGCAGATAATATTCAATCATATATATGGTAATGGCTATAATGTAAAACACAGGATCCAATAATCCTCTTTTTCACACCCCCAAGGGTGTGAACAAAAATTCAGCAATGAATCATATAACAGTCAAAAGTTTAAAATACCTTCATGTCAAAAGAGAACAGCTCATTCAAAAACAGAACAAAAGAAAATGGTGTGAAATTTAGTCCCCCTTTTGACACCCACAAGGGTGTCACTTAGCAAAAACAGGATAACACTTTGTTTATTGACATGTAAGATACAGGATAAAACTTTGGTCATGGAAAACAGAGTAAAGCAGAGCAAAGCATTATTATAAACCATCTGGTCCTCATCTACTATCCTGCACCAGTTGGGCTTCATGCCACCCAGGGACTCGAAACCTTCACAACAGGGAGAACAAACATACTGGAAGAAAACCTATCTTAAAAATGTATAACAAGGAACTGTGGTGGTGTAAAAGATTTATTCTACTACCTCACCCACAGCATACCATGGGTCATCCTCAGTCAGTCTCATCCTCCCCTGAAAGCATGCTTCAGTATCAGCATCTCCAACTGGAGCATCAAGCAAAGGCATCATCATGCCTGAAGCCTTCACCACATCTGTAACAGACTTCTTGAAAACACGGTATGATGCAAGCATGCACACACATCACTCTCATGCTCCATACCGTTATCTCCACCTGGCTCCTGTTATCTAACAAAAGACCGCTTGTTCTGCAACACCCTGCTCTGAATGTGCCCCCCTCCCAACTCATTAAACAGTTCCTGTCTTCATGCTTCTCTGTATTTTTCCATCATGAGAAAGTCCCCTGGCCCTGATACTGTTAACAATGTTTCAAGTCAGCTATGTTGCATAACACATACATACATCCACACAAGCCAACAGCAGATAATATTCAATCATATATATGGTAATATCTAATGGCTATAATGTAAAATACAGGATCCAACAATCCCCCTGTTGACACCCGCCAGGGTGTCACTCATTATCCTTATTTCAGCGGTCCCAACATAGTAATGTGTTAATAGCATTTCATGAAAATAACAAAAAGTGTATTATTAATTAATAAAACATAATTATTATTATTTGTATTATTTTCTTTTTCTTTTTACAGAAAAACTGAAAATAAAAATCAACCAAGAAAAAATAAAAATCATGTGATATATGCTTATGTCTCCCCCTGTTGACAGAAACAGGATAAGACTTTATTGTTTATTGACATGAAAGATGTAGGATAAAACTTTGGTCATGGAAAACAGAGTAAAGCAGAGCAAAGCATTATTATAAACCATCTGGTCCTCTCAGCTACTCCTATCCTGCAGCAGGTGGGCTTCATGCCACCCAGGGACTCCAAACCTTCACAACAGGGAGAACAAACATACTGGAAAGAAAACCTATCATAAAAAATGTATCACAAGGAACTGTGGTGGTGTAAAATGTATTCTACTACCTCACCCACAGCATACCATGGGTCACCCTCAGTCAGTCCCATCCTCCCCTGAAAGCATGATTCAGTATCAGCATCTCCAACTGGAGCATCAAGCAAAGGCATCATGCCTGAAGCCTTCACCACATCTGTAACAGACCTCTTGAAACACGGTATGATGCAAGCAGCACAACACATCAATAACAAGAATACAAGAATTAGGGTCAGAAATCCAGTAACCACCATACCAGTGTACTTACCAAACCAGGCTCCCAACCAAGAGAACAGACTCCTCCACCCCCACCATGGTCCTCATCTCAGCAGATAGTGCATCAAGCCCACTAAGGGCCTTAGATATACTACCATCTGGACTGGTGTTATTAGGAATATACGTGCAACATTGTTCACCGAACATCTTGCAGACGCCCCCCTGACTGGCAAGAAGCATATCCAAAGCAAGTCTATTCTGTCTGGCAACCCTAAATGTGGCCTCAAGCTGTTCAGACATACCAGTGAGTGCATCACGGGGGTAATTCACAAAACGCTGTTGATTATAGTAGATGTAATTAATCCATGCAGTCTGTCTAGCATCCAAAATGGCTGGACTTATAATAGGTAGTAAGTGCCAGAGTCCATCATTCCTACCCAAGGCCTGAAACTCATGAGGAACCCCCACTGGCCCTCCCAACAGGTTAGTCAACTACATCCTCTGTGGAGCATGTCAACTCCCCTGGAAATCCTCTGTCCATGGAGCACTACGTCTATGTCTCCCATGGGATGGAATGTTTTCAGGTCCCCTGGATACAGAACCCAACAGGTTAGTGTGTATGTCAACTACATCCTCTGTCCATGGAGCACTATGTCTATGTCTCCCATGGGATGGAATGTTTTCAGGTCCCCTGGATACAGAACCCAACAGCTGTTCAGCAGTAACATCAACAATGGTCAGTGGAATTATCAAACTGGTCAGAGCACACGTACCTTGCCAGTCTCCTCTAAGAATGGGTCTCAGCACTCTTTTGGGTCCACAGATCCACCACACATCAGCCAGACCACTAGTTTTGTTTAGGCCTGTAACTGGCCAAGTGGCATTAATGGTTATGTTAATACTGCAATCAGCTTCAGGCAATCTCCCATAATCAATGCCATTACCTGTACCCGTGATGCAACTGTAATTGCCCCCATATGCCTTAACACCCCAAGGGGCCCGATGAGGAGGTACTGTAGGAGACACAAGGCTCAAAGAGGAACAGAGAGTTGAATTGGGCTGAACCTGGTAAAAACCTCTCAGAATACACAACCACCCCTCTCCTTCTCATATAGCAAATGGGTGTGTAGCCAGAACAGGTCTAGCATGACCAACATTTCATGTAACTCATGCAGTCCTTTCTTTTCAGGGTCTTAACTGTATACCTCATATAAGACAGCCACAAATTGTCCCTACCATCAAAACCAGTCTCAGTGCCTAATTGATCAATAGCTGAATAGTCTCTAACATTAATTACCTGAATGGGATTTTTAACACAGTGGTGGCAGGTTCGGTCCAGGGGTGGTAGAGGAGTGTGTCTGGCCCTGGTTCGTCTGGGACCTCTGGTTTTGGCAGCACCTTAATAGAAAACACACCCATCGTGTCTGTCCCGGTCCTTTGTAGTCCGAGGGTGTAAGTGTCTGCATCAGAGAGCTTAATAGTTTTGATGGTTAGTAGGATTTCATCACCTTTACAAAGTTCAACAGTGCTCCCAGGTTTTCCCCATATCATGGAAAACCTATCCACCTTTGTGGGATCCCCTATGCTATAAGGATACCCTCTTCTCCAATCCCAGAACTGTCCCAAGTCAGTTATCATGTAATCCCCATACGGACACCCTCCCAATTTAATATAATTTCATTTATAATTTTCGTCCACTTGTTCTGTAGACATACATTCAGCACTCCACGGGTCAGAACCTGGAATCCGCTGGTACATCACCATCTATTTCCATCGATTTCTCCAGAGTCCTGGAAATAAGGCCTCATACACAGGGAATTAGACAACAGCCCCATAAAACTAAAACAGTCACACAGGTGAATGTAGCCCATAATACAGTGATCATAATATTTTCCCCATTTTCTGAACATACTATCAAACCCAATTAATCAGAGAAGTATCCACCCCAGAGTTCTGTCAACCCGTGAGCCAGGGTGGTCAAACCAGCTGAGGCTTCGGGCACTGATTCGTCCGGAGCTGTGTTACTTGGGATGTCACCCACGATAAGACAGCTCAGACAAACAGCTTCCATGTGAAGCCCCACCCTTTCCCCGAGAACACATCACTCAGCAAGAGCCAGACACATCTCCACTTCTATGAACAAAAACAGGGGTGACAGGACAGGGAGGGTTACTTCATTCGAGAGATGGCCCCCGGAATTCTGTTAATTCCAGTTCTCCTCTCGAACACTGTTTATTGTTCGACAGTGTCAACTGTGTCTTACCCTCCCGCCGTGTGATATGAATCCGGGTAGCTCTTTCAGCTAGCTGTCACCAGGAGTCCTTGGTATGGTCCCCCCAACAAGCCTCTGGGACTGGATTGAGTGACTTCACCTGTAGTTCACCTGTAATGCATAACATCCTGGACATACAGGCTTGGTTAACAAACAGTTTCTCATATGTTTTATCTGATTATATCTTTAGTTTCTTATCCAATAGGCCACTAACTTACCCACCCCCCTTTTGATACCTGGCTCTGCCCAGGTATCAAACTTATATTCCCTAAATTATGACTTAGGTAGGATTAGTAAATTATCCTTATTTTCTGACATTTTCATGTATGTCCAATTCTCCCTTGGGCATCCATTCATCTCAATCCCGTATCAATTCTCTGTCCAGTGGCTTATCTAGTTTAAGAAGTATCTGTGCTATTTATATATGTTCTTAAACAGTAATTCCTTTCTCTCCTATCTCTCAAAATGCCACTAAGCGTCTCACTATCTAAAATCATTGATTTTAGAAAAAACATGTCTGTAAGTGGCTTTTCTCTAAAGTCCTTACATTTCCTTAATCAATCTATCTTAATCCTTACAATAATCCTAAATCACCACAGATGTCCTATATTCCTGTCAAATGTAATACTATTTAAAAGACCTCCTAATAGTTAACCAGAGCCTGAACAAATGCTAACCATATAGAAATCCTTCCTACACTTTACAAGCTCTTTCCTTCAGGGATCCTCAGTATTCTAGCTGACAATAACATGGAATACCGTATCTACAGTAATTTATCACCCCTATTTATTCTCAATGATAAATATAACTATTTTCTGTTGTAATATCAAATCCATAATAGCCAATTCAAAAACTTCACAGCTAATATTGTAAATCGGCTTCAGTGATTCAAACAATAATTCTAAACCCCAAACTAACACTCCATTATAATTATTTTACCTTAAAATTAGTAACCCAACTGACCATAATTCATTATACAAATGGCTCTCCCCCGGGGCTGATCAGACCCCTAAAGATAGCCACGATAAGGTCAAAAGGTCATACCATATTAGACATAAAGAACCCTTTATTCTTCAAATAAAAATAATCACCTGTGTTACAACTCATAAAATAAAAACTCATAAGGTTCCATATGTGAGCGTCCTCTTTAAAATACCTTTGCACTAAAACAAATAGTTCTAACAATTGTTTTATGGGTATATATTTGCAGACCTTTTTCAATTTGGTCGTATATGGCCGCTCTCTCCCCAAAATTATAATCCCAGGAGGCTTCTAAAAGTGAGACACAACACGCCTAACTAGCATTCACTATGCTACTTCGGTTCAGAAACTCAATAAGTGAACTATAACTAAACCTAATGGTAATTCCCCTTTAACTCAAATCATAAATCAGTTTTAAGCAACGTCAATGTATATGTTTACTTAAATGAACATGCTACCCTTAGATACAATTAACCTGATAACATTATTATCCAATGCTTCCCTTAGATACAATTAACCTGATAACATTATTATCCAATGTATTACTTTTTCCCTCTGCCGCAAATGTCGTACGTGTAAGAAATCTGTAATTTAATCCCAGATATTTAATAAAAATGCAGTCGCATTCTCCCATGGCTCCTTGAACTTACATATTTTAGATAACTTCCATCCGTCCCGGAATAAGGAATCCTGCTTAAACACACCAGAATACAATGTTTTACTAAGTTAAATCAAACCCTAAAATTGACCATAACCAGTAACCAAATAAACAAACCACTTTTATCAGCAAAAAACAAACTATACGAAAACTCACTACTATAATGCTTCAGATGACAAAATTACTCAGAGACTCACGTTTACATCTCAATAAAACAAATCATCATCTGCTTGCCCCTGTTACAGATGTCTACGTATCAGGGGAAAAGCTCAAATAACCAAATTCAACCTAGCTAATTTCCCGAAACATATGCAGTTATGTTTTTCTATAGAGGTTACTTTTCAACATAAATACCCTAACATTACTCCACACTATGGAAACAGTGCTCAAATTCACTGGTGTTACATAAACAATCAAACCCGTAATCAACAACCATCAGAATCCATTATCACAATGTTTTACGATTCAGACATCCAGTCTCCCTTTCTCATAGCCTCATACAGTCCAAATAAATGCCACAAATCTATGATGCCCACCTATGTCACGCCCTGGTCTAGTATTTTGTGTTTTTCTTCATGTATTGGGTCAGGCCAGGGTGTGGCATGGGGTTTTTGTATTGTGGTGTGTTTTGATGTGGATGTATTGGGATTGTAGCTAGTGGGGTTATCTAGCAAAGTCTATGGCTGTCTGGAGTGGTTCTCAATCAGAGGCAGGTGTTTATCGTTGTCTCTGATTGGGAACCATATTTAGGCAGCCATATTCTTTGAGTTTGTCGTGGGTGATTGTCCTTAGTGTCGTTGTTCCTAGCTCTTTGTTAATTTACACAAGTATAGGCTGTTTCGGTTTTCGTTACGTTCTTTTGTAGTGTTTGTGTTAATTCGTGTTTTACATTGTTCATTAAACATGGATCGCAATCTACACGCTGCAGTTTGGTCCGACTCTCCTTCACACCTAGAAAACCGTAACAGAATCACCCACCACCAACGGACCAAGCAGCGTGTCAACAGGCAGGAGCAGCCCAAAGACGAGATGCGCTATAAGGATTTCTGGACATGGGAGGAAATCCTAAACGGAGAAGGACCCTGGGCTCAGCCTGGAGAATATCGCCGCCCCAAAGAAGAACTGGAGGCGGCGAGAGCGAAGAGGCGCCGTTATGAGGAGGCAGCATGGCGACTCGGAAGGAAGCCTGAGAATCAGCCCCAAAAATTTCTTGGGGGGCTCAGGGAGAGTGTGGCAGAGTCAGGAGTCAGACCTGAGCCAACTCTCCCTGTTTATGTCTAGCCACCTCCACACTCCACACCCAGCCGGGTAGCAGGAGCCAAGGAGGAGACCAGAACCAGAGCCGGTGTTGGAGGTGAGCGAAGCAGAGACTGTGAAGGAGTTAATGGGGAAATTGGAGGAGAGAGAAATGAGGGAGTTGCTGTGTTGGTGCTTTTTGCATGGAATTCGCCCAACGGAACGTGTCGGGGATTTGATGGCACCTGGGTTAGCGCTCCATACTCGTCCTGAGGTGCGTGTTAGTCGGCTGGTGAAGTTGGTGCCAGCCTCACGCACCAGGCCTCGTGTGCACATCCCTAGCCTTGCACGTCCTGTGCCAGCACTGCTCTCAAGATCTCCAGTACGCCTTCACGGTCTAGCCCATCCTGTGCCACCTCCACACTCCAGCCCTCCGGTAGCAGCTCCCCGCACCAGGCTTCCTGTGCGTGTTCTCGGTTCAGTACCACCAGTACCAGCACCACGCATCAGGCCTACAGTGCGCCTCTCCAGCGCTACCGGAGCCTCTCTCCTCTCCTGCGCTGCCGGAGTCTCCCGCCTGTTCAGCGCTGCCAGAGCCTTCCTCCTCTACAGCGCTGCTGGATTCTCCCGCCTGTTTAGCGCAGCCAGAGCCTTTCTACTCTACTGCGCTGCCGGAGTCTCCCGCCTGTTCAGCGCAGCCAGCCTGCATGGAGCAGCCAGAGCAGCCAGCCTGCATGGAGCAGCCAGAGCTGCCAGCCTGCATGGAGCAGCCAGAGATGTCAGCCTGCATGGAGCAGCCAGAGATGTCAGCCTGCATGGAGCAGCCAGAGCAGGGCAAGGTGTCTGTGGAGCAGCCTGCATGGAGCAGCCAGAGCTGTCAGTCTGCATGGAGCAGCCAGAGCTGTCAGTCTGCATGGAGCAGCCAGAGCTGTCAGTCTGCATGGAGCAGCCAGAGCTGTCAGTCTGCATGGAGCAGCCAGAGCTGTCAGCCTGCATGGAGCAGCCAGAGAAGTGTCAGTCTGCATGGAGCAGCCAGAGCTGCCAGTGTCAGCCTGCATGAAGCAGCCCGAGCTGCCAGTGCATGGAGCTGCATGAAGCAGCCCGAGCTGCCAGTCTAGGCAACAACATCTCCTCCCGCTGATCCTCAACACTGGGGCCCCCACAAGGGTGCGTTCTGATGAAGCAGCCGGAGCTGCCAGTCTGCATGGAGGAGCTGCCAGTCTCCATGAGGAGCTGCCAGTCTCCAAGGAGCTGCCAGTCTGCACGGAGCCGCCAGAGCTGCCAGTCTGTAAGAAGCCGCCAGTCTGCAAGGAGCTGCCAGTCTGCACGGAGCCGCCAGAGCTGCCAGTCTGTAAGAAGCCGCCAGAGCTGCCAGCCTACATGGAGCAGCCAGGTCTTTCAGTCTGCCAGGATCTGCCAGTCAGCCAGACTCTCCCAGATCTGCCAGTCAGCCAGACTCTCCCAGATCTGCCAGTCAGCCAGACTCTCCCAGATCTGCCAGTCAGCCAGACTCTTCCAGATCTGCCAGACTCTTCCAGATCTGCCAGACTCTTCCAGACTCTTCCAGACTCTGCCAGTCAGCCAGACTCTTCCAGACTCTTCCAGATCTGCCAGACTCTTCCAGACTCTTCCAGACTCTTCCAGACTCTTCCAGACTCTTCCAGATCAGCCAGACTCTTCCAGATCAGCCAGACTCTTCCAGATCAGCCAGACTCTTCCAGATCAGCCAGATCAGCCAGATCAGCCAGATCAGCCAGACTCTTCCAGATCCGCCCAGACTCTTCCAGTCAGCCAGACTCTTCCAGATCCGCCAGTCAGCCAGACTCTTCCAGATCCGCCAGTCAGATCTGCAGACTCTTCCAGATCCGCCAGTCAGCCAGACTCTTCCAGATCCGCCAGTCAGCCAGACTCTTCCAGATCCGCCAGTCAGCCAGACTCTTCCAGATCCGCCAGTCAGCCAGACTCTTCCAGATCCGCCAGTCAGCCAGACTCTTCCAGATCCGCCAGTCAGCCAGACTCTTCCAGATCCGCCAGACTCTTCCAGTCAGCCAGGATCTGCTGAAACCACCAGCCAGCCAGGATCTGGTCAGCCAGATCTTCCACCTACCTGCCTGAGCTCCCCAGCCAGCCAGGATCACTCCCGAGCTCCCTCTCACTCCCGAGCTCCCTCTCGAGCTCCCTCTCACTCCCGAGCCCTCTCACTCCCGAGCTGTCCATCAGTCCCGAGCTCCCTCTCACTCCCGAGCTGTCCATCAGTCCCGATCTGCTCCTCAGTCCAGTGGGGTTCTGGGTGAGGAATACTAGGCTATGGTCGGCGGTGAGGGTGGACTATCCAGGGACGCGAGGAAAGGGGACTAAGACATTGACTGAGTGGGTTCCACGTCCCGCACCGGAGGCGCCACCATGGACAGACGCCCACCCGGACCCTCCCTATTGTTTTGAGGTGCGTTCGGGAGTCCGCACCTTAGGGGGGTTCTGTCACGCCCTGGTCTAAGTATTTTGTGTTTTTTCTTCATGTATTGGGTCAGGCCAGGGTGTGGCATGGGGTTTTTGTATTGTGGTGTGTTTTGTCTTGGGGTTTTGGTGTGTATGTAATGGGATTGTAGCTAGTGGGGTTATCTAGCAAGGTCTATGGCTGTCTGGAGTGGTTCTCAATCAGAGGCAGGTGTTTATCGTTGTCTCTGATTGGGAACCATATTTAGGCAGCCATATTCTTTGAGTTTGTCATGTGTGATTGTCCTTAGTGTCGTTGTTCCTAGCTCTTTGTTAATTTACACAAGTATAGGCTGTTTCGGTTTTCATTACGTTCTTTGTTTTGTAGTGTTTGTTAATTCGTGTTTTACATTGTTCATTAAACATGGATCGCAATCTACACGCTGCAGTTTGGTCCGACTCTCCTTCACACCTAGAAAACCGTAACAACCTAGCGTATCAGCTGCTAGTTTTTAGCATCTTTCCTGACTATCCTGGCGACTCAACTACTTTTAAAAATGTATTTGGAAATCTTTATCAACTTCTGAGAAGTGACTCAAAACAATAATGCACGCATTTTCCTTCTAAAAGACAAACAATTTTCTCCGTTACCCCTAGTCACAACAATTTCCGTGGCGACCAAAAGTGCCTTGCGAATCATGTCATCAACAAGCGCTCAACCTCGACCCAATCCGTAACGACTTTCAATTGTAAATAATTGTTGGTTGTCTGCAGCAACAGTAGTACGTACAGGTTCGATTAACCAAACCTAATTTATCACATCTGTTCAAATCTTGAATTATAATTTACAACACCAACCAATATCTCTAAATTCGCTATTTTTATAAAAACATTTCGATGGGCATAAATCGTAATTGTCTCTTCGTTATTATTTAGAATTCATTTTGATTTAAGTAACTGTCTCGTCTTTGACTTATCATTTTAATTATGACTCTATTCCCAATACGATTATTCACTTGTCTAATTAAAACTCCTAATAATCCATATGTGAGTGTACTTGTGCACTCACCCCTTTAAGATATCTTGTCTCTGAGAACAGGGAAATCCCCTTCACCCAAACTTTTACTACAACAACGAAACCTAATAATTATGATAATCCCTTCACATCATTCGTTTTAAATCCCTCAATGTTTCATGTAACTCATTCAGTCTATCTTCAAATTGTCGTCCCAAAATATTTTATACACTGTCATACACTCAAACCACTGTGATAAACCTGCACTGTCCCTTTAAGATGAGACATTTTACTTGTTCCCCGTAATGAAAACAGAGCATGTTTAGAATACATTAACTTCTTGTTTGAATTCACTGGCGTTACCTAACCAAAAATCAATACTCGGGAAAACAATCAACTTTTTACGATTTCAACTATTCTTACCTATTTTATAGTCCAAAGTGTTGCACTATATAGCCCCATTGAATGCCTAGCAATTCCGTTGTTAGCTGTAGCATCTTTTCAGACTATCCTTATATTTAGCTCCTTTAAAAAAAAAAAATATTTGGAACTTTTAGCCACTTTTGAAAAGTAACTCTAAGCTATAAAGCACGCATTTTCCCTCTAAATGCCACAACCCATTTTCTCTGTTTTAAATTTATCGTATATCCGTCGATTCATAAAAATAGAACATCCTGGTTATCGTATCTCTCCGTTATTCCCTACATTTAACTTTAGGTGACTTTTCTGTCTGACTATGTGTGTGTCTCTTTTATGGAAATCTTATCAATAGCTTTGACTGTTGAATCAGATATTAGGTCTTACCTTACAACTGTCAGGACCCGGTAACGAACCCGGGTCTCCGGAGTGAGAAACAGTCACTTAACCAACTGAACCACGAATAGTCGGCAGAACCCAGAAGATGAGGCAGACACAGCAGTGATTGGTGTATTTAATAAAGTAAAAAAGGAAAGTCCTTCAGGCAAACATATAACTCCACAACGTCAAAAGGAATTCCACGAGAACAAAGGTAATCCTCCAAGACAAAAAGGTAAATCCACAGGGTGGTAGGTATAGCATGAAAAAACCTCAAAGGATACTCAAAAATGTATAAACAAAAACAAGAACAAAAACCGAATTCCACAAGAGAGTCCAACGGTAGCAACAAAAGTTCACAGCATACTAGGGCTGGGTGCTAACATACAAACACAGAGCAAAGAACTGAGGAAAACTAAGGGTTTAAATACAATCAGGGGAAATGAGGCACAGGTGCAAATAATAACTGGAAACAAGGGAAAACAAAAAGGTTCAAAAAGCACAATGGGGGCATCTAGTGACCAAAGACCGGAACAACCCTGGCCAAATCCTGACAACAACTATAAGCCCAGGGGTTGTAAATCCCTAGTTAATATCTTATCTTCCGGTTGTGTCAGAGGGCTTTTAAAGAACGCTAATAATCGTTATCTCACGCCACTATTTCTTAGGCTTCCCTCTCGCATGGAACCTCTTGTCTATAGATTTGGCTTTTATCCCATTCCTTTAGATTTAAATCAAATCAAATCAAATCAAATCAAATTTTATTTGTCACATACACATGGTTAGCAGATGTTAATGCGAGTGTAGCGAAATGCTTGTGCTTCTAGTTCCGACAATGCAGTAATAATGAGCAAGTAATCTAACTAACAATTCCAAAAAAAACTACTGTCATACACAGTGTAAGGGGATAAAGAATATGTACATAAGGATATATGAATGAGTGATGGTACAGAGCAGCATAGGCAAGATACAGTAGATGATATCGAGTACAGTATATACATATGAGATAAGTATGTAAACCAAGTGGCATAGTTAAAGTGGCTAGTGATACATGTATTACATAAGGATGCAGTCGATGATATAGAGTACAGTATCAACGTATGCATATGAGATGAACAATGTAGGGTAAGTAACATTATATAAGGTAGCATTGTTTAAAGTGGCTAGTGATATATTTACATCATTTCCCATCAATTCCCATGATTAAAGTGGCTGGAGTAGAGTCAGTGTCATTGACAGTGTGTTGGCAGTAGCCACTCAATGTTAGTGGTGGCTGTTTAACAGTCTGATGGCCTTGAGATAGAAGCTGTTTTTCAGTCTCTCGGTCCCAGCTTTGATGCACCTGTACTGACCTCGCCTTCTGGATGGCAGCGGGGTGAACAGGCAGTGGCTCGGGTGGTTGATGTCCTTGATGATCTTTATGGCCTTCCTGTAGCATCGGGTGGTGTAGGTGTCCTGGAGGGCAGATAGTTTGCCCCCGGTGATGCGTTGTGCAGACCTCACTACCCTCTGGAGAGCCTTACGGTTGAGGGCGGTGCAGTTGCCATACCAGGCGGTGATACAGCCCGCCAGGATGCTCTCGATTGTGCATCTGTAGAAGTTTGTGAGTGCTTTTGGTGACAAGCCGAATTTCTTCAGCCTCCTGAGGTTGAAGAGGCGCTGCTGCGCCTTCCTCACGATGCTGTCTGTGTGAGTGGACCAATTCAGTTTGTCTGTGATGTGTATGCCGAGGAACTTAAAACTTGCTACCCTCTCCACTACTGTTCCATCGATGTGGATGGGGGGTGTTCCCTCTGCTGTTTCCTGAAGTCCACAATCATCTCCTTAGTTTTGTTGACGTTGAGTGTGAGGTTATTTTCCTGACACCACACTCCGAGGGCCCTCACCTCCTCCCTGTAGGCCGTCTCGTCGTTGTTGGTAATCAAGCCTACCACTGTTGTGTCGTCCGCAAACTTGATGATTGAGTTGGAGGCGTGCATGGCCACGCAGTCGTGGGTGAACAGGGAGTACAGGAGAGGGCTCAGAACGCACCCTTGTGGGGCCCCAGTGTTGAGGATCAGCGGGGAGGAGATGTTGTTGCCTACCCTCACCACCTGGGGCGGCCCGTCAGGAAGTCCAGTACCCAGTTGCACAGGGCGGGGTCGAGACCCAGGGTCTCGAGCTTGATGACGAGCTTGGAGGGTACTATGGTGTTGAATGCCGAGCTGTAGTCGATGAACAGCATTCTCACATAGGTAAGTTCCCTCTCCTCCTTATTTGGATATTTCAGTAGTATTTGTTGAATCGGAACGATGATCAATACTGCCACAATTCAAATGACCATTCCAGTTATCTTGAGCATTCCCTTCCTGTCTCCCCACGCCTAGTATTTGTACAAGATCACCGTCCTATCCCCCAGCACCTATTTAATATCCCGTCTTAATCTCGGGCAAATATGCCTCTCATGATTAAGTTTAGTTTATTTACGGTAGTGCACATTACCACAGGTTATTTTCGAACCTGCCCAGTGTATATCGGTTATACAAAACCCAGTGTATGTTGGTCATACAAAACCCTGTGGGAATAGCAAAGCTCCCATTATTGATGAATTCTACAAAATTTAGAACATCAATCAAAGAACTCAAATCCCCCCAGAATCGATAATATAGTGACCTTGCCGCCAACTGGGAAAAGCATTGTTCGTTGGATCTAGTCACCGTACCTGCTGTCTGGGGTGTATACCGGCCTGTTTTTTCAAGAAAGAAAATTCATACATATACAGTAACATAATAGTATTCTGATTAGTACATATACAGTAACATAATAGTATTCTGATTAGTACATATACAGTAACATAATAGTATTCTGATTAGTACATATACAGTAACATAATAGTATTCTGATTAGTACATATACAGTAACATAATAGTATTCTGATTAGTACATATACAGTAACATAATAGTATTCTGATTAGTACATCCTGATTGAAATGTATACATAATTAGTCATTATAGATAAAAATTCCCTTAACACTCGCTTGGGCCAAGAAACACAAGCAATGGACATTAGACCGGTGGAAATCTGTCCTTTGGTCTGATGAGTCCAAATGTAAGACATTTGGTTCCAACCGCCATGTCTTTGTGAGAAGTAGAGTAGGTGAACAGATAATCTCTGCATGTGTATTTTCCACCGTGAAGCATGGAGGAGGAGGTGTGATGGTGACACTGTCAATGATGTATTTAGAATTCAAGGCACACTTAACCAGCATATCTACCACAGCATTCTGCAGTGATACGCCATCTAATCTGGTTTGTGCATAGTGGGACTATCATTTGTTTTTTCAGCAGGACAATGACCCAACACCCCTCCAGGCTGTAAGGGCTATTTGATCAAGAAGGAGAGTGATGGAGTGCTGCATCAGATGACCTGGCCTCCAATTGATTTGTTTAACACGTTGTTGGTTACTACATGATTCCATATGTGTTATTTCATAGTTTTGATGTCTTCACTATTATTCTACAATGTAGAAAATAGTAAAAATAAAGAAAAACCCTTGAATGAGTAGGTGTGTCCTAACTTTTGACTGGTACTGTATGTTAAGGGGATGGTTCACCCCAATAGAAAGGTTCATACCTCTAAATACAATCTTATTAGATGGATCCATTTCCCCCCATTAGTTTGGGATTCAGACCTGCAGTCATCTTGATTTCAGACCACTTTGGAGAAGTGTTCCACAGGCAGTAAATCTAATGTAGAATAAATGGAACCTGGATCCATTTCATTCTATTAACATGGTTTATGTGTTATAGCAGTAATGGGGTTAAACTGGTATTAAAATAACAACTCCATAGGTGGTACCAGGTCAGGGGAGTTCATCTCTGCTCCCAGCATCCCTGGGACAGTACTGATCAACATAGCTGACCTGATGCAGAGGTGGACCAGTGATGTTTTCCTCTCAGTGGTGAGACTTGCCCTTCCATTTGACACACCTTTACCTGATGAGATCATACAAGACGTTACAGGCTTATTGCATGTAGAAACAGACCTGCGTTCAATTACTATCATCAAGTTTGCGGACGACACAACAGTGGTAGGCTTGATTACCAACAACGACGAGACGGCCTACAGGGAGGAGGTGAGGGCCCTCGGAGTGTGGTGTCAGGAAAATAACCTCACACTCAATGTCAACAAAACTAGGGAGATGATTGTGGACTTCAGGAAACAGCAGAGGGAACACCCCCCCATCCACATCGATGGAACAGTAGTGGAGAGGGTAGCAAGTTTTAAGTTCCTCGGCATACACATCACAGACAAACTGAATTGGTCCACTCACACAGACAGCATCGTGAGGAAGGCGCAGCAGCGCCTCTTCAACCTCAGGAGGCTGAAGAAATTCGGCTTGTCACCAAAAGCACTCACAAACTTCTACAGATGCACAATCGAGAGCATCCTGGCGGGCTGTATCACCGCCTGGTATGGCAACTGCACCGCCCTCAACCGTAAGGCTCTCCAGAGGGTAGTGAGGTCTGCACAACGCATCACCGGGGCAAACTACCTGCCCTCCAGGACACCTACACCACCCGATGCTACAGGAAGGCCATAAAGATCATCAAGGACATCAACCACCCGAGCCACTGCCTGTTCACCCCGCTGTCATCCAGAAGGCGAGGTCAGTACAGGTGCATCAAAGCTGGGACCGAGAGACTGAAAAACAGCTTCTATCTCAAGGCCATCAGACTGTTAAACAGCCACCACTAACATTGAGTGGCTACTGCCAACACACTGTCAATGACACTGACTCTACTCCAGCCACTTTAATCATGGGAATTGATGGGAAATGATGTAAATATATCACTAGCCACTAACCTCTTGATGCTACCCATCCCGGATCCGGGATCGTGACTACGGCTCAAGCTCATTAGCATAACGCAAAATGCGAAAAAATATTCTTAGACATATTTAACCTCCACACCTACACAAGTCCAATAGCTCAAATGAAAGATAAACACCTTGTTCATCTACCCAGCAAGTCAGATTTCTAAAATGTTTTACGGCGAAAACATAGCACACATTTATATTAGACCACCACCGAAACAAAAGGCAAACGGCGGCCATTTTGTCCCAGAAAATATAAAATTTAAAAGTAGGATTAAAAATAAATAATTCACTAACCTTTTGAAAATCTTCATCAGATGACAGTAATATTACATGTTACACAGTACATTTTTTTTTTTTTTTCAATAATATGCCATTAATATCCATAAATCTCTGTTTACAATGACGACATTTCAAAAATGCTACTCAAAATGTCCGGAGAAATTATGATAGCTCGGACAGATAACGTCAGATAACAAGCAATAAACATGACTAAATATACATGTTCTACATATAGTTACAAAGATACACTTCTTCTTAATACAACCGCTGTGTTACATTTATTTTTAACGTTACAGAATTCGTTCACTAGTCTATGCTATGAGTCGGCGCTCAGATATTAGCAGTGTCTCCTCTACGTTTGGAGTCCACAGAAACCCAAAATAACCACATAAATATTCCCTTACCTTTGATGTTCTTCGATCAGAAGACGTAGAAGGAGTCATACTTACCCAATACATCGTTTGGTTTCAAGTTGTGCGTCTTTGTATTAGCATATGCTAACAGCTTCAGCTGAAATGCACCCAAAATAACTTCTGCTCCTTCTGGTCCCGCACTCTTGCGCAATCAAACTTCAAAATTACATATTATATGTCGACTAAACTGGTCAAACTAAGTGCAGAATCGAGCAAAATGATGTTTTTATCATGTAAAACAATGATAATCGCAAACAAACGAACCGGCTTCAACTGGTGTCTATTGGAAAAGAACGTTCCCCAAATCGGCCGCGCGCAATAGAGTGCATGTATGTGAGAGTGAACCGGGCATTTTCGCCCGCCAAAGGATGAGGGAGCGCGAAATTCAAACAATGAACGTGCCAATTGAAAGCAGACATCGCGCTGAACAAATACATACTGTTCCCAGATCGGTAGCTGCCTGGGAAGGGTGGGGGCGATGACGTCAAAGTTGACCCAACTTTTCTCTTGACAAGAGAGAGTTTGGGAGAAAGGCTGCCCTGAGAGTTCTGCTTTACATACAGACATAATTTAAATGGTTTTAGAAACTTTAGAGTGTTTTCTATTCAATAATTATTATTATATGCATATATTAGCAATTTTGGAAAAAAATATTTTCAGTTTACTATGGGCACGCACTTCCTCCTCAAGAGGTTAAACAATGCTACCTTATATAATGTTACTTACCCTACATTGTTCATCTCATATGCATACGTTGATACTGTACTCTATATCATCGACTGCATCCTTATGTAATACATGTATCACTAGCCACTTTAACTATGCCACTTGGTTTACATACTTATCTCATATGTATATACTGTACTCGATATCATCTACTGTATCTTGCCTATGCTGCTCTGTACCATCACTCATTCATATATCCTTATGTACATATTCTTTATCCCCTTACACTGTGTATGACAGTAGTTTTTTTTGGAATTGTTAGTTAGATTACTTGCTCGTTATTACTGCATTGTCGGAACTAGAAGCACAAGCATTTCGCTACACTCGCATTAACATCTGCTAACCATGTGTATGTGACAAATAAAATTTGATTTGATTTGATTTGAGGTCTGGGAGGAGATCCCTCAGCAGACCATCCCCCACCTCATCAGGAGCATGCCCAGGCGTTGTAGGAAGGTCATAGAGGCACTTGGAGGCCACACACACTACTGAGCCTCATTTTGACTTGTTTTAAAGGACATTACATCAAAGTTGGATCAGCCTGTAGTGTGGTTTTCCACTTTAATTTTGAGTGTGACTCCAAATCCCGACCTCTGTGGGTTGATACATTTGATGTCCATTGATCATTTTTGTGTGATTTTGTTGTCAGCACATTCAACGATGTAAAGAAAAAGTATTTAATAAGAATATTTCATTCATTCAGATCTGGGATGTGTTATTTTAGTGTTCCCTTTATTTTTTGGAGCAGTGTATATTCACCTTTGATATTTACTCCTCACTTTCCCTTTCAGGTCCATAGGGTTTTACTGCCCCCTGCTGGAGAATGGAGCACACTGCAGACCCTTTCAGGTCCATAGGGTTTTACTGCCCCCTGCTGGAGACTGGAGCACACTGCAGTCCCTTTCAGGTCCATAGGGGTTTACTGCCCCCTGCTGGAGACTGGAGCACACTGCAGTCCCTTTCAGGTCCTTTCAGGTCCATAGGGTTTTACTGCCCCCTGCTGGAGACTGGAGCACACTGCAGTCCCTTTCAGGTCATAGGGTTTTACTGCCACTACAGGTACTGTATGTAGAACCATAGTAAAGACCAGTATGGACTATCAATACAGGTATTGTATGTAGAACCATAGTAAAGACCAGTATAGACTATCAATACAGATATTGTATGTAGAACCATAGTAAAGACCAGTATGGACTCTCAATACAGGTACTGTATGTAGAACCATAGTAAAGACCAGTATGGACTATCAATACAAAGTGACCATTTAGAATGAGGCCCAGTTCAATGAGAGGAAGTCTTAACAGAACGGGGGGATGACAGACAGGAAGTGGGGGGGGGGTGGAGATCTAATATATTTTTGTGCCAAACACTAAAGCAAGGTATTGTAAAAAATCTACACCCTATTCCCTACGTAGAACACTACTTTAGACCTGGTCAGAAGCACCGTAGTGCACTACGTAGGGAATCATTTGGAACAGAGACGGTTTCCTGGACATCTACATTGAACATACTGTTTAGTCCAGGACTAGGATTAATCTGTGTCTGGGAAACCAGACCATATAGTTTAGTAGAAAGTAAGTGATACCAGCTTGTAGTGGGCTGACTAGTCCTGAATTGTCCTTTAGTTCCTGGACCATTTTCCATGCAGCTCCAGGTGACAGAGAACACATCAATTAGGACCGAGCCAACAAGCTGATCAATGATACTGAGGAGAATTACATAGAGACAGAGAACCAACTGAGAAAACATATCAATGGTTCTGAATGACAACCAATATACATCAACACCAGACATCATGATTCATGGAAATGTACAAGATTAAAACATTGTATTGAATTTTAATTAATAACAAATCAGTTTACAGTTTAACCAGCTCAGCAGTATCATTATAATAGAGCCTGAACCCAGGATAGAGGGGCTGAGTGAATGTGGTCTGGACGGGGCCTCGGATGGGGCCACAGTGTCTCCTGACCCCTCCTGTCTCAGCCTCCAGTATTTATGCTGCAGTAGTTTATGTGTCGGGGGGCTGGGGTCAGTTTGTTATATCTGGAGTACTTCTCCTGTCCTATTCGGTGTCCTGTGTGAATCTAAGTGTGCGTTCTCTAATTCTCTCCTTCTCTCTTTCTTTCTCTCTCTCGGAGGACCTGAGCCCTAGGACCTGAGCTCCAGGACTACCTGACATGATGACTCCTTGCTGTCCCCAGTCCACCTGGCCATGCTGCTGTTCCAGTTTCAACTGACCTGAGCCCTAGGACCATGCCCCAGGACTACCTGACATGATGACTCCTTGCTGTCCCCAGTCCACCTGGCCATGCTGCTGCTCCAGTTTCAACTTCCACCTGACTGTGCTGCTGCTCCAGTTTCAACTGTTCTGCCTTATTATTATTCGACCATGCTGGTCATTTATGAACATTTGAACATCTTGGCCATGTTCTGTTATAATCTCCACCCGGCACAGCCAGAAGAGGACTGGCCACCCCACATAGCCTGGTTCCTCTCTAGGTTTCTTCCTAGGTTTTGGCCTTTCTAGGGAGTTTTCCTAGCCACCGTGCTTCTACACCTGCATTGCTTGCTGTTTGGGGTTTTAGGCTGGGTTTCTGTACAGCACTTTGAGATATCAGCTGATGTACGAAGGGCTATATAAATAAATTTGATTTGATTTGATTTGATTTGACTCTGTGGAGGAGGGTCATTGTGTCAGAGACACTGTAGAAGGACAGAGTACCTGCCTTGTGATCCAGGTACACTCCTACTCTGGAGGACTGAGGGCCTGATACTTTAGTCACAACATTATTGTGTCTGAACCAATAACCACCTCTATAGTAATGTAAACTCCAGGACTTGTTATTGTGTCCAAATCCACCACCTGTCCCTGTTCTGCAGATGTCTTTATATGAGACTGCTGTATAAACAACACCAGTCCTCTCCACCTCCCAGTAACAGCGTCCAGACAGACCTTCTCTACACAGATCCTGACAGTATTTGGTGAATCTGTCTGGATGGTCAGGATATGGTTGGACTTGGTCTGTATTGGTCACCTTTCTGTTCCCTTCAGACAGAGAGAGGTGTGTGTGTGCTGTGTTTGGGTCCAGTGTGAGCTGACAGGAATCTGGGAGTAGAGCAGAGACCAATGAGGGGAGTCAGAACAATAAGTTAAGTCAGATACTGTATCTACCCTGTCTTTGATTAGAGCACAGCAGAGATCAAATCAGAGAAATATGAGGAGTCAGATACCCAGTCTTTGATTAGATCTACTATTGCTATATATTTCTAGAGGGATTGTTAGGAGTGTCAGTAAAAAGAGACTGTTAGTTACTTCACAATAAAGAGACTCACATTGTAACAACTGTTCTCTGGTCTTGGGCTCTGGAGGCAGTACAACATCCACTATATGCACTACAGACACACAAACACATTGACAGAGAGAGGGAATGTTATAATCAGACCATATTCCACATGTATATGACTCGTAGGGAACTTTCAATGGTCTAAAGTTGATGTTCTTATTGTTTTCAACACACCTGTAGTGGAGATCTTGGTCCATTCTCCTTTAAGGAAGTCTTCTAGTTTCTCTCTCAGTTCAGACACAGTCTTACTCACATCTCCAAAGTACTGAAGAGGAGGGACAATGATGATTGGTAAGTCTGAAGATACACTGATACTGGAGAGAGACATAACTCTGGAGAGAGAGAGAGAGAGAGAGAGAGAGAGAGACTGATAACTCTGGAGAGAGAGCGAGAGAGAGAGAGAGAGAGAGACTGATAACTGGAGAGAGAGAGAGACTGATAACTCTGGAGAGAGAGAGAGAGAGAGACTGATAACTCTGGAGAGAGAGAGAGACTGATAACTCTGGAGAGAGAGAGAGAGACTGATAACTCTGGAGAGAGAGAGAGAGAGAATGATAACTCTGGAGAAAGAGAGAGAGAGAGAGAGAGAGAGAGAGAGAGAGACAGGACAACATAATGATTGAGATGAATAGTTTCACATGAAGTGAATTTCATATCACATGTAACAAGACAGTTTAGTTACCTGGAGGATGTGATCCTCTGTGTGTGAGAGCTGCTCCAGCTCAGTGCTTCTCTTCCTCATCTCAGCTATCTCCTGCTTCAGTTGCTCCAGGAGTCCTTCAGCTTGACTCACTTGAGCCTTCTCTTGGGCTCTGATCAGCTCCTTCACCTCAGAGCTCCTTCTCTCAATGGAGCGGATCAGCTCAGTAAAGATCTGATCACTGTCCTCCACTGCTGACTGTGCACAGCGCTGGAGAGAGAGAGAGAGAGAGAGAGAGAGAGAGAGAGAGAGAGATAGAGAGAGAGAGACAGAGATAGATAGAGAGAGACAGAGAGAGAGAGACAGAGAGAGAGACAGAAAGAGAGACAGAGAGAGACAGAGAGAGAGAGAGGGAGACAGAGAGACAGGAACATTCTACATTTGGCTAGAAATTCAAAAGGAAATTATCCTAACAGAGAAAAATGTCCTCCTGTGTGCTACCTATATCCCCCCACTAGAATCCCCATATTTTAATGAAGACAGCTTCTCCATCCTGGAGGGGGAAATCAATCATTTCCAGGCCCAGGGACATGTACTAGTCTGTGGCGACCTAAATGCCAGAACCGGACAACATAACCAACAAAAACGGGTCACAACTCCTGCAGCTCTGTCGCACGCTGGGTATGTACATAGTCAACGGTTGGCTTCGAGGGGACTCCTGTGGTAGGTACACCTATAGCTCATCTCTTGGCAGTAGTACTGTAGACTACTTTGTCACTGACCTCAACCCAGAGTCTCTCAGAGCGTTCACAGTCAGCCCACTGACACCCCTATCAGACCACAGCAAAATCACAGTCGTCTTAAACAGAGCAATGCTCAATCATGAGGCATCAAAGCCAAAGGATCTGAGTAACATTAAGAAATGCTATAGATGGAAGGAATGCAGTTTGGAAACCTAACAAAAAACAATTAGGCAACAACAAATTCAATCCCTTTTAGACAATTTCCTGGGTAAAACATTCAACTGTAATAGTGAAGTTGTAAACTTGGCAGTAGAAAACCTTAACAGTATATTTGACCTCTCAGCTTCCCTATCAAATCTAAAAATCTCAAATAGAAAACCGAAGAAAATTAACAACAATGACAAATGGTTTGATGAAGAATGCAAAAATCTAAGAAAGAAATTGAGAAACCTGTCCAACCAAAAACATAGAGACCCAGAAAACCTGAGTCTACGCCTTCACTATGGTGAATCACTAAAACAATACAGAAATACACTACGGAAAAAGAAGGAACAGCATGTCAGAAATCAGCTCAATGTAATTGCAGAATCCATAGACTCTAACCACTTCTGGGAAAATTGGAAAACACTAAACAAACAACAACACGAAGAATTATCTATCCAAAATGGAGATGTATGGGTAAACCACTTCTCCAATCTTTTTGGCTCTATAACAAAGAATAGAGAGCAAAAACATATACATGATCAAATACAGATCTTAGAATCAACTATTAAAGACTACCAGAACCCACTGGATTCTCCAATTACATTGAATGAGTTACAGGACAAAATAAAAACCCTCCAACCCAAAAAGGCCTGTGGTGTTGATGGTATCCTTAATGAAATGATCAAATATACAGACAACAAATTCCAATTGGCTATACTAAAACTCTTTAACATCATACTTAGCTCTGGCATCTTCCCCAATATTTGGAACCAAGGACTGATCACCCCAATCCACAAAAGTGGAGACAAATTTGACCCCAATAACTACCGTGGAATATGTGTCAACAGTAACCTTGGGAAAATCCTCTGCATTATCATTAACAGCAGACTCGTACATTTCCTCAATGAAAACAATGTACTGAGCAAATGTCAAATTGGCTTTTTACCAAATTACCGTACAACAGACCATGTATTCACCCTGCACACCCTAATTGACAACCAAACAAACCAAAACAAAGGCAAAGTCTTCTCATGCTTTGTTGATTTCAAAAAAGCCTTCGACTCAATCTGGCATGAGGGTCTGCTATACAAACTGATGGAAAGTGGTGTTGGGGGTAAAACATACGACATTATAAAATCCATGTACACAAACAACAAGTGTGTGGTTAAAATTGGCAAAAAACACACACATTTCTTCACACAGGGTCGTGGGGTTAGACAGGGATGCAGCTTAAGCCCCACCCTCTTCAACATATATATCAACGAATTGGCGCGGGCACTAGAAGAGTCTGCAGCACCCGGCCTCCCCTGCTAGAATCCGAAGTCAAATGTCTGCTGTTTGCTGATGATCTGGTGCTTCTGTCACCAACCAAGGAGGGCCTACAGCAGCACCTAGATCTTATGCACAGATTCTGTCAGACCTGGGCCCTGACAGTAAATCTCAGTAAGACCAAAATAATGGTGTTCCAAAAAGGTCCAGTCACCAGGACCACAAATACAAATTCCATCTAGACACTGTTGCCCTAGAGCACACAAAAAACTATACATACCTTGGCCTAAACATCAGCACCACAGGTAACTTCCACAAAGCTGTGAACGATCTGAGAGACAAGGCAAGAAGGGCATTCTATGCCATCAAAAGAACAGAAACTGATAACTCTGGAGGATAAAAAGACTGATAACTCTGGAGAGATGGTTGTGAGGTCTGATAACTCTGGAAGACTTCACAAAATGGGACAAACACCAAATAACTCTGGAGAGAGAGCAGAAATAACTCTGGAGAACGAGAGACTGAATAACTCTGAGAGAATTAGAGATACCCATAACTCTGGAGAAAGAGCTGTTAGACTGATAACTCTGGAAGGAGAGACCCAAACTTCTGGAGAAAGCCAGACCTAGAGAGATTAACCTGGAGAAGAGTCCGGACAGAGAGGTCCTGGGGCTCTGTTCACAGACAGACACACCCTAGAGAGCCCCAGACAGAGAGAGAGAGGGACAAATCAGAGAAAACAAAGAGATAATTACCGACAGATTGGAAAGAATTAACAAAAAAACAGAGCAAACTAGAATGAGGGGCCCTACAGAGAGAGACAGAGGGACGGACAGAATACCTGACCACTGATGGACAGAAGAAGGAACGGACAGAGAGTGAGCAGAGCCGAACAGATGGAGAGAGAGGCAGACGGATGGATCTGACAGAGGGACAGAGAGGGACGGACACCCTGAGAGAGTTTGGGTACGGACTATGTTTTGGTTGGTCAGGGAGTGATCTGAGTGGGCATTCAGAAAGAGAGATGTCTTGTTTGACAGATGAGAGAGAAAGGTTCTCAATCAGAGAGGGACGGACAGAGATTGACAGAGATTGGGAACCAGAGAGAGGGAGGGAGAGATAGAGAGGGAGGGTTTCACTGAGAGAGTTTGTGGGTGATTGTTCCTGTCTCTGTGTTTTGCATCACAGCAGCAAGATTTTGACCTGTTGCCACGAGAAAAGGGGCAACCAGTGAAGAAAACACACCATTGTAAATACAACCCATATTTATGCTTATTTATTTTATCTTGTGTCCTTTAACCATTTGTACATTGTTAAAACACTGTATATATAATATGACTTTGTAATGTCTTTATTGTTTTAAAACTTCTGTATGTGTAATGTTTACTGTTAATTTTGATTGTTTATTTCACTTTATATATTCACTTTATATATTATCTACCTCACTTGCTTCGCAATGTTAACACATGTTTCCCATGCCAATAAAGCCCTTGATTTGAATTGAATTGACAGAGAGATCGTCAGATAAAGACACAGAGAGATAGAGACAGAGATAGAGACAAAGCTAAAGAGACAGAGATAGAGACAAAGAGACAGAGATAGAGACAGGGCTATAGAGACAGAGAGATAGAGACAGAGCTAAAGAGACAGAGATAGAGCTATAGTGACAGAGATAGAGACAGAGCTATAGAGACAGAGATAGAGACAGAGCTATAGAGATAGAGACAGAGAGATAGAGACAGAGTTAAAGAGACAGAGACAGAGCTATAGAGACAGAGAGATAGAGACAGAGCTAAAGAGGCAGAGATAGAGGCAGAGCTATAGAGACAAGGATAGAGACAGAGAGATCGTCAGATAAAGATACAGAGCTATAGAGACTGAGATAGAGACAGACATAAAGAGACAGAGATAGAGACCGAGATAAAGAGACAGACAGATAGAGACAAAGATAAAGAGACAGAGACAGAGATAAAGATAAAGAGACAGAGACAGAGATAAAGAGACAGAGATAGAGACAGAGAGATAGAGACATAGATAGAGACAGAGATAGAGACAGAGATAAAGAGACAGAGATAGAGATAGAGACAAAGATAAAGAGACAGAGATAGAGACATAGATAATGAGACAGAGATAGAGACAGAGATAAAGAGACAGAGAGATAGAGAGACAGAGATAGAGACAGAGATAAAGAGACAGAGATAGAGACAAAGATAAAGAGACAGAGATAGAGACAGAGAGATAGAGACAGAGAGATAGAGACAGAGATAGAGACAGAGATAAAGAGACAGAGATAAAGAGACAGAGCGATTGTCAGATTAAGAGACAGAGAGATAGAGACAGAGATAGAGACAGAGAGATAGAGACAGAGAGATAGAGACAGAGATAAAGAGACAGAGATAGAGACAGAGAGATAGAGACAGAGAGAGATATATATAGACAAAGATAAAGATACAGAGATAGAGACGGAGAGATAGAGACATAGATAAAAAGAGACAGAGATAGAGATAGAGAGATAGAGACAGAGATAGAGACAGAGACAGAGATAGAGAAAGAGCGATTGTCAGATTAAGAGACAGAGAGATAGAGATAGAGACAGAGAAAGAGACAGAGATAGAGACAGAGAGATAGAGACAGAGATAAAGAGACAGAGATAGAGACAGAGAGATAGAGACAGAGCTAAAGAGGCAGAGATAGAGGCAGAGCTATAGAGACAAGGATAGAGACAGAGAGATCATCAGATAAAGATACAGAGCTATAGAGACTGAGATAGAGATAGAGACCGAGATAAAGAGACAGAGATAGAGACAGAGAGATAGAGACATAGATAGAGACAGAGATAGAGACAGAGATAAAGAGACAGAGATAGAGACAGAGATAGAGACAGAGATAGAGACAGAGATAGAGACATAGATAATGAGACAGAGATAGAGACAGAGATAAAGAGACAGAGAGATAGAGACAGAGATAGAGACAGAGATAAAGAGACAGAGATAGAGACAAAGATAAAGAGACAGAGATAGAGACAGAGAGATAGAGACAGAGAGATAGAGACAGAGATAGAGACAGAGATAGAGACAGAGATAGAGACAGAGATAAAGAGACAGAGATAAAGAGACAGAGCGATTGTCAGATTAAGAGACACAGAGATAGAGACAGAGAGATAGAGATAGAGACAGAGATAAAGAGACAGAGATAAAGAGACAGAGATAGAGACAGAGAGATAGAGACAGAGAGAGATATATATAGACAAAGATAAAGAGACAGAGATAGAGACGGAGAGATAGAGACATAGATAAAAGAGACAGAGATAGAGATAGAGATAGAGACAGAGATAGAGACAGAGAGACAGAGATAGAGAAAGAGCGATTGTCAGATTAAGAGACAGAGAGATAGAGACAGAGATAAAGAGACAGAGATAGAGACAGAGAGATAGAGACAGAGCTAAAGAGGCAGAGATAGAGGCAGAGCTATAGAGACAAGGATAGAGACAGAGAGATCGTCAGATAAAGATACAGAGCTATAGAGACTGAGATAAAGAGACAGAGATAGAGACAAAGATAAAGAGACAGAGACAGAGACAGAGATAAAGAGACAGAGATAGAGACAAAGATAAAGAGACAGAGATAGAGACAGAGGTAAAGAGACAGATATATAGACAGAGATAAAGAGACAGAGATAGAGACAAAGATAAAGAGACAGAGATAAAGAGACAGAGCGATTGTCAGATTAAGAGACAGAGAGATAGAGACAGAGATAGAGACAGAGAGATAGAGACAGAGAGATAGAGACAGAGATAAAGAGACAGAGATAGAGACAGAGAGATAGAGACAGAGATAGAGACAGAGAGAGATATAGACAAAGATAAAGAGACAGAGATAGAGACAGAGAGATAGAGACATAGATAAAGAGACAGAGATAGAGACAGAGAGATAGAGACAGAGAGATAGAGACAGAGATAGAGACAGAGAGATAGAGACAGAGAGATAGAGACAGAGATAGAGACAGAGAGAGAGATATAGACAAAGATAAAGAGACAGAGATAGAGACAGAGAGATAGAGACAGAGATAGAGACAGAGAGATAGAGACAGAGAGATAGAGATAGAGAAAGAGTGATTGTCAGATTAAGAGACAGAGAGATAGAGACAGAGATAAAGAGACAGAGATAGAGACAGAGAGATAGAGACAGAGATAGAGACAGAGAGATAGAGACAGAGAGATAGAGATAGAGAAAGAGCGATTGTCAGATTAAGAGACAGAGAGATAGAGACAGAGATAAAGAGACAGAGATAGAGACAGAGATAGAGATATAGACAAAGATAAAGAGACAGAGAGATAGAGACAGAGAGATAGAGACATAGATAAAGAGACAGAGATAGAGACAGAGAGATAGAGACAGAATAGAGACAGAGAGATAGAGACAGAGAGATAGAGATAGAGAAAGAGCGATTGTCAGATTAAGAGACAGAGAGATAGAGACAGAGATAAAGAGACAGAGATAGAGACAGAGATAGAGACAGAGAG
>NW_024607503.1:0-25000 GCF_018296145.1 Oncorhynchus tshawytscha | reverse complement strand
ACCAAGGTGGGCCTACAGCAGCACCTAGATCTTATGCACAGATTCTGTCAGACCTGGGCCCTGACAATAAATCTCAGTAAGACCAAAATAATGGTGTTCCAAAAAAGGTCCAGTCACCAGGACCACAAATACAAATTCCATCTAGACACTGTTGCCCTAGAGCACACAAAAAACTATACATACCTTGGCCTAAACATCAGCGCCACAGGTAACTTCCACAAAGCTGTGAACGATCTGAGAGACAAGGCAAGAAGGGCATTCTATGCCATCAAAAGGAACATAAATTTCAACATACCAATTAGGATTTGGCTAAAAATACTTGAATCAGTCGTAGAGCCCATTGCCCTTTATGGTTGTGAGGTCTGGGGTCCGCTCACCAACCAAGACTTCACAAAATGGGACAAACACCAAATTGAGACTCTGCACGCAGAATTCTGCAAAAATATCCTCTGTGTACAACGTAGAACACCAAATAATGCATGCAGAGCAGAATTAGGCCGATACCCACTAATTATCAAAATCCAGAAAAGAGCCGTTAAATTCTATAACCACCTAAAAGGAAGCGATCCCAAACCTTCCATAACAAAGCCATCACCTACAAAGAGATGAACCTGGAGAAGAGTGCCCTAAGCAAGCTGGTCCTGGGGCTCTGTTCACAAACACAAACACACCCTACAGAGCCCCAGGACAGAAGCACAATTAGACCAACCAAATCATGAGAAAACAAAAAGATAATTACTTGACACATTGGAAAGAATTAACAAAAAAACAGAGGAAACTAGAATGCTATTTGGCCCTAACAGAGAGTACACAGCGGCAGAATACCTGACCACTGTGACTGACCCAAAATTAAGGAAAGCTTTGACTATGAACAGACTCAGTGAGCATAGCCTTGCTATTGAGAAAGGCCACCGTAGGCAGACATGGCTCTCAAGAGAAGACAGGCTATGTGCTCACTGCCCACAAAATGAGGTGGAAACTGAGCTGCACTTCCTAACCTCCTGCCCAATGTATGACCATATTAGAGAGACATATTTCCCTCAGATTACACAGATCCACAAAGAATTCGAAAACAAATCCAATTTTGATAAACTCCCATATCTACTGGGTGAAATTCCAGTGTGCCATCACAGCAGCAAGATTTGTGACCTGTTGCCACGAGAAAAGGGCAACCAGTGAAGAACAAACACCATTGTAAATACAACCCATATTTATGCTTATTTATATTCCCTTGTGTACTTTAACTATTTGTACATTGTTACAACACTGTATATATATATATATATATATATATATATATATATATATATATATATATACACAGTGCCTTGCGAACGTATTCAGCCCCCTTGAACTTTGCGACCTTTTGCCACATTTCAGGCTTCAAACATAAATATATAAAACTGTATTTTTTGTGAAGAATCAACAACAAGTGGGACACAATCATGAAGTGGAACGACATTTATTGGATATTTCAATTTTTTTAACAAATCAAAAACTGAAAAATTGGGCGTGCAAAATTATTCAGCCCCTTTACTTTCAGTGCAGCAAACTCTCAGAAGTTCAGAGGATCTCTGAATGATCCAATGTTGACCTAAATGACTAATGATGATAAATACAATCCACCTGTGTGTAATCAAGTCTCCGTATAAATGCACCTGCACTGTGATAATCTCAGAGGTCCGTTAAAAGCGCAGAGAGCATCATGAAGAACAAGGAACACACCAGGCAGGTCCGAGATACTGTTGTGAAGAAGTTTAAAGCCGGATTTGGATACAAAAGATTTCCCAAGCTTTAAACATCCCAAGGAGCACTGTGCAAGCGATAATATTGAAATGGAAGGAGTATCAGACCACTGCAAATCTACCAAGACCTGGCTGTCCCTCTAAACTTTCAGCTCATACAAGGAGAAGACTGATCAGAGATGCAGCCAAGAGGCCCATGATCACTCTGGATGAACTGCAGAGATCTACAGCTGAGGTGGGAGACTCTGTCCATAGGACAACAATCAGTCGTATATAGCACAAATCTGGCCTTTATGGAAGAGTGGCAAGAAGAAAGCCATTTCTTAAAGATATCCATAAAAAGTGTCGTTTAAAGTTTGCCACAAGCCACCTGGGAGACACACCAAACATGTGGAAGAAGGTGCTCTGGTCAGATAAACCAAAATTGAACTTTTTGGCAACAATGCAAAATGTTATGTTTGGCGTAAAAGCAACACAGCTCATCACCCTGAACACACCATCCCCACTGTCAAACATGCTGGTGGCAGCATCATGGTTTGGGCCTGCTTTTCTTCAGCAGGGACAGGGAAGATGGTTCAAATTGATGGGAAGATGGATGGAGCCAAATACAGGACCATTCTGGAAGAAAACCTGATGGAGTCTGCAAAAGACCTGAGACTGGGACGGAGATTTGTCTTCCAACAAGACAATGATCCAAAACATAAAGCAAAATCTACAATGGAATTGTTCAAAAATAAACATATCCAGGTGTTAGAATGGCCAAGTCAAAGTCCAGACCTGAATCCAATCGAGAATCTGTGGAAAGAACTGAAAACTGCTGTTCACAAATGCTCTCCATCCAACCTCACTGAGCTGAGCTGTTTTGCAAGGAGGAATGGGAAAAGATTTCAGTCTCTCGATGTGCAAAACTGATAGAGACATACCGCAAGCGACTTACAGCTGTAATCGCAGCAAAAGGTGGCGCTACAAAGTATTAACTTAAGGGGGCTGAATAATTTTGCACGCCCAATTTTTCAGTTTTTGATTTGTTAAAAAGTTTGAAATATCAATAAATGTCGTTCCACTTCATGATTGTGTCCCACTTGTTGTTGATTCTTCACCAAAAAATACAGTTCTATATCTTTATGTTTGAAGCCTGAAATGTGTCAAAAGGTTGCAAAGTTCAAGGGGCCGAATACTTTCGCAAGGCACTGTGTATATATATATATATATATATATATATATATATATATATATATATATATATATAATATGAAACTTCTGTATGTGTAATGTTTACTGTTAATTTTTATTGTTTATTTCACTTTTGTATATTATCCACGTCACTTGCTTTGGCAATGTTAATGTAACAGTATAACTTTAAACCGTCCCCTCGCCCATACCCGGGCTCGAACCAGGGACCCTCTGCACACATCAACAACAATCACCCACGAAGCATCGTTACCCATCGCTCCACAAAAGCCACGGCCCTTGCAGAGCAAGGGGAACCATTACTTCAAGGACTCAGAGCAAGTGACGTCACCGATTGAACCGCTAACTAAGCTAGCCGTTTCACATCCGTTACATTAACACGTTTCCCATGCCAATAAAGCCCCTTGAATTGAATTGACAGACATAAAGACAGACAGACAGACATAAAGACATACATACATACATACATACATACAGACAGACAGACAGACAGACAGACAGACAGACAGACAGACAGACAGACAGACAGACAGACAGACAGACAGACAGACAGACAGACAGACAGACAGACAGACAGACAGACAGACAGACATAAAGACATACAGACAGACAGACAGACAGACAGACAGACAGACAGACAGACAGACAGACAGACAGACAGACAGACAGACAGACAGACAGACAGACAGACAGACAGACAGACAGACAGACAGACAGACAGACAAAGACAGACAGACAGAACAAATAACAAATAAATACAGCGATAGACGTCATGTAGAAGAACAGCTCCTGACTCGTTCTAACTTTTTGGTTGTTAAGAGTGAGATTGACACGATTAAATGAGCAAAAAATGTGTAGTTAATCAAATTGTACAACTGCAGATCAACACAGGAGGAAAAGATTGACAGAGAGTGAGTTAAAAGATCTTCATCGTGGTAGCTGGCCAAATTCTAATCTAGCTTACCGTCTAGCTCCAACTGTTTACTGGTGGTAACCATAGCAACACGGCCACTGAGGCAGCGCCTGCAGCACCAGCAGCAGCAGAGACTGAGAGACTTTCCCCCCACTTGTTTTTTAATATCCAGCAGAAATAAAATCAGAGAAGGGAAGAATGAATTTAAACACAGAATTGTGAGGGAGAACCCAGAACCTTTGTTTGCTGACTGCTCACAAAACAGGACTGTTAGAAACCTGTTGTTTTACACAGACCACACTACTGCCTGGCATACAGCTGTAACCAGGGATTTCAGCTACACCACAAAGACAGGCATCTGCAAGGGAAGGCAAATCCACATTTTTGAGGACAGCGATAAGGACCAGGAAAACAGGTTTCTGATGGTAAACATGTATCAGAACGGCACTGTCATGGTCCAGGGCAGTGAGACCGCACTCAGCTCTGTTGTGCAGGACTTCCCCACCCCCTAAGGACGATAGAGGAAAGCAAAATAGACAAGGAAAGCACCCCGACCTCTCCGCTCACCTTAGGCACCCCAAAAGCAGGACCATCCTCCCCCCTGCCTGCCTACAACCACCAGAGCCAAGACCACACTACCATCAGCCTGCTGAGAGACAGGCTGGCTCTGTTAGAGCAGCCCCCCAGCTACACTGGCTCTGTTAGAGGTATGGGCGACTGAGCTGACGGAGCAGCCCCCCAGGTACACCACCTCCAGCCCAGACACAGAGCTTCTACAGGACCAGATCAACCAGTGCAGGACCCAGCTGAAGAATTCTGTCCAGGAGCTGAGAGCCTTACCACAGCGCTTGAGGAGGTAAAGGCCACCATGAGAAGGAGAGAGCTGGTGCAGGTAAAGGAGGAGATGGCAAAGGAGTTGTCTGTCATCAAGAGGGTGTTAGAGCACAGAGAGCAGACTGTAGAGACTCCTAGAGAGAAGCTGCAGCACAGAGAGCAGACTGTAGAGACTCCTAGAGAGAAGCTGCAGCAGAGAGAGCGACTGTAGAGACTCCTAGAGAGAAGCTGCAGCACAGAGAGCAGACTGTAGAGACTCCTAGAGAGAAGCTGCAGCACAGAGAGCAGACTGTAGAGACTCCTAGAGAGAAGCTGCAGCACGGAGAGCAGACTGTAGAGACTCCTAGAGAGAAGCTGCAGCACGGAGAGCAGACTGTAGAGACTCCCAGAGAGAAGCTGCAGCACAGAGAGCAGACCGTAGAGACTCCTAGAGAGAAGCTGCAGCCCCTCACCACCCCTAACAACCCCCCTGACCCACCTTTACCCACAACCCCCCCATACCGACAACCCTTTACCCACATTCCCAGTCAACAAGGAGGCTCACATGGGGACACCTACTACAGAGAGAAGCTCTCTGGCCCCACCTGACACACCCCTCCATGTACCCAGCCCCAGACCGTAAACACACTACTCTGGTAAAACCCACTGAGGTGGTCATCCTCATTGACTCAAATGGAAAATCCACCCAAGAAGATAAACTCTTCCCCCAACACAAGGTGTGCAAAATATGGTGCCCAAAAACACAGGATGCACTCCACATCCTGTCTAATCCTGACTTTGGCACACCAGGCCACATTATTATTCACACTGGCACCAACAACCTGCGAGAGGAGCAGGAGAGAGTAGGCAGCCTGGTCAACAGAATAGCAGAGGGCCTCTGAGCGGTTCCCCAACTCCCACATCACCATCTCCACTCTGCTGCCCAGCAAAGACTTTCATCCCAGTACCATTCAGAAAGTCAACGCTGACATCACCAGAGGGTGTGGCCTACTCCCGCACGTGCATGTTGCTAACCACCCAAAAATCAACCGAGAGCATCTGCATGACCACTCCCACCTGAGGAAGCAGACAGTAGAGATGTTTGCCAAGTCTCTAAAGGACGTGGCACTTGGTAGACAAACACCCCATGCCGCACTGGACAGAGGACCACCCAGAGACCCCTACCAGAACACTGCACCAACAAGGAGCCCAAGGCCCCCTCAACACCCCACCAGACCCAGCGCACCCAACAGGCCCCGCCCACCACCAGAGCATCACCACTTCTATCGGCTTAGCCAGATCGGACCGGGCCCAGCCTACTACCCCGCACCAGACCACCACCCCTACCAGACCAGAGAGGAAGCCCCCCTCCACTCCACAGGGCCCAACAGCAGGACCAGCGCAGCTACGCGGAGGTCGTCAGAGGACAAGAGAACCCTGTAGGATTAAGTGAGATTAAACAGCTCCTCCAATACATCTGCACTAAACTGCACTAAACACACACGAACGCACGCACGCACACACACACACACGCACACGCACACACACCTACCTATTGTACTAGAATGTACTTGTTCAATGAATAGGAATATTTATATGTAAAACATAAATAATGTTAGCTGTTATCCTGTTTATCTCACTCTTAACAACTTATTAGTTAGTAGTTACTGTATTTCTGACTGCTATTCTTTCTTTTGGAACATGAAATCCCCTTCAGAATCCCCATATTACTCAGAGGAGATATTCCCCACCCTTGAGGAAGAGAGGTGCAATTTCCTGTCCCTGGGAAATGTGCTCATCTGTGGGGACACAAATGTGTGCACAGGAACACTACCTGATCTAACGAGCACACGAGGGGACAACTTTATTACAGGCCATAGTGTCTCTAACTGTCTTAATCTCCCCCATAGGAACAACAGTGACAGCACCGTCAACAAAAAGGGAAGGGGTCTGTTGCAGCTCTGTAGAAGCCTGTACTTTGTCAATGGTAGGTTACGGGGGGAGTCTTTGGGGAGATTCACCTACTGCTCACCGCTTGGCCACAGTACAGTAGATTATATGATTACAGACATTGACCCTTTCTCTCTCAGCTCATTCACTGTCAAGCCACTAACACCTCTGTCTGATCACAGCCAAATTACGTTGTTCCTCAAAAGAACAGACATGGAAACAACCACACATTCACATCCCAGTAAGCTGTACAACATCAGACATTTCTACTGATTGGCCCAAAACAGCACAGAAGAATACCAGAAAGCAACCTGTAACCAAAATATCCAAACACTCTTAGATAACTTTCTGGATACCACATTCACTCACTGTAAAGTAGGCATCAATCTAGCATCAACTATATATTCAGGCAAACGGCAAAAGAAGCACCAACTGAAATTGATAAAAAACAAAACAAAAAAGACCACAGATGACAACTGGTTTGATGCAGATTGTAAAATTATAAGGGAAAAACTTAGAACACCTCCAACCAAAAGCACAGAGGCCCAAATAATGGGTAATTACACCTTCATTACTGTGAGACTTTAAAACTCTATAAACGTAACACTCAGAACCAAAAAGCCCAGTACAACAGCAAGCAGCTGACACTAATTGAGGAGTCATAAACACATACAACTTCTGGCAAAATGGAAAAAACTAAAAAAATCTAAACAAGAGGAATTAGCGATACAAAATAGTGACATACGGACAACCCATTTTAAAACACTCTACAACACCGTTCAAATTGACACAATTGCAGAACAACGCCAAATTCATGGGTTTGATGGATTAGAAAAAGCTATAAAGGACAAACAAAATACATTGGACTCCCCAATTACTGACCTGATGGCATCCTAAATGAGATGCTCAAACTCACTAGTGCAACATTTCAATTGGCTATATTAAAACGGTTTCATTTGATCCTGAGTGTAGGTTATTTCCCTGACATCTGGAATCAAGGACTCATAACCCCAATCTTTAAGAACAGAGACAAATTTGACCCTAACAATTACAGAGGGGAAGGTTTTCTGTAGTATTATGACTGTAAGAGTTCTAAACGTCCTTAATAAGCACAATGTCTTGAGTAAAAGCCAAATTGGATTTATACCAAAACATCGCACAACTGATCATATTTACACCCTACACACCCTGATAGATAAACATGTCCACCAAAGTAATACCAAAATATACGCTTTCTTTATCGACTTCCAAAAAGCATTTGATTGTATTTGGCATGCAGGACTGTTCTACAAAGTTATTGAAAGTGGTGTAGGGGGTAAAACATATGACATAATTCAATCAATGTATACTGGCAATACATGCAGCATTAAAATTGGGCAAGAAAATAACAGAATTCTTTAACCAGGGGCGGGGCCTTCGCCAGGGTTGCAATCTGAGCCCTGCACTCTTCAATATTTACATCAACGAATTGGCCACTATTCTAGAAAAATCCTCAGCCTCTGGTGTTAGTCTCCACAATTCAGAAGTTTAAATGCCTACTCTTCGCAGATGACCTATGCCTGCTGTCACCCACAGCACATGACCTACAGCAGAGCCTGGACCTGCTAGAGCAGTAGTGCCAGACCTGGGCCCAGGCAGTAAACCCCAAAAAGACTAAAATAATGATTTTCCAGAGAAGATCCAGATCTGAGGGAATTAGACCAAAGTTCTCAATTGTTACAAAATATATAGAGTACTGCACACACTACAATTACTTAGGTTTAAAAATAAGCTCAACTGGACACCTTCATGAGGCAGTGAATGAACTGAGAGAGAAAGCATGCAGGACATTCTACACCATTAAAAATCGAATTAAAATTGAAATACCTATTAAAATTTGGCTAGAACTAATTGAATATGTCATTGAACCAATTGCACTTTATGGCAGCGAGGTGTGGGGTCCACTTGCAAAACAAGATTTCATCAAATGGGATAAAGACCCCATTGAAACCCAGCATGCAGAGTTCTGTAAGATTCTCCTACATGTCCAGAGGAAAACTACAAACAATGCAAGCAGAGTTCTGTAAGATTCTCCTACAGGTCCAGAGGAAAACTACAAACAATGCATGCAGAGTTCTGTAAGATTCTCCTACAGGTCCAGAGGAAAACTACAAACACTGCATTCAGAGTTCTGTAAGATTCTCCTACAGGTCCAGAGGAAAACTACAAACAATGCATGCAGAGTTCTGTAAGATTCTCCTACAGGTCCAGAGGAAAACTACAAACAATGCATGCAGAGTTCTGTAAGATTCTCCTACAGGTCCAGAGGAAAACTACAAACAATGCATGCAGAGTTCTGTAAGATTCTCCTACAGGTCCAGAGGAAAACTACAAACAATGCATGCAGAGCAGAATTAGGCCAATATCCACGAATAATAAAAACTTAAAAAAGAGCAATTAATATTGTTAATTAATTTAATATTGTTATTGTTGAATGTATGGTTATTTTGACCCTTGGTTATTGTTGTTACTGTTGTCCCGTTAACAATTTTGATTCTCATTTTTATTTTGTAAATATCCAAAATAAGCTTTGGCAATATGTACATTGTTACGTCATGCCAATAAAGCAAATTGAATTGAATAGAATTGAATTGACAGAGAGAGACAGACAGACATAGAGACAGACATAGGGACAGAGAGAGGCAAACATAGAGACAGAGAGAGAGATAGAGACAGGCATAGAAACAGACAGAGAGAGAGAAAGAGACAGGCATAAAGACAGACAGAGAGACAGAGAGAGAGAGAGAGAGAGAGAGAGAGAGAGAGACAGAGAGACAGAGAGAGAGAGAGACAGAGACAAAGACAGACAGAGAGAGAGAGACAGAGAGAGAGAGACATAGAAAAGAGAGAGAGACAGACAGAGGCAGAGATAGAGAGAGAGACATAGAGACATAGAGAAAGAGAGAGACCCACTGACACCCCTATCAGACCACAGCAAAATCACAGTCTACTTAAACAGAGCAATACTCAATCATGAGGCATCAAAGCCAAAGGAACTGAGTAACATTAAGAAATGCTATAGATGGAAGGAATGTAGTTTGGAAACCTACCAAAAAACAATTAGGCAACAACAAATTCAATCCCTTTTAGACAATTTCCTGGGTAAAATGTTCCACTGTAATAGTGAAGGTGTAAACTTGGCAGTAGAAAATCGTAACAGTATATTTGACCTCTCAGCTTCCCTATCAAATCTAAAAATAGAATATTTCAAATAGAAAACTGAAGAAAATTAACAATAATGACAAATGGTTTGATGAAGAATGCAAAAATGTAAGAAAGAAATTGAGAAACCTGTCCAACCAAAAACATAGAGACCCGAAAAACCTAAGTCTACGCCGTCACTATGGTGAATCACTAAAACAATACAGAAATACACTACGGAAAAAGAAGGAACAGCATGTCAGAAATCAGCTCAATGCAATTGAAGAATCCATAGACTCTAACCACTTCTGGGAAAATTGGAAAACACTAAACAAACAACAACATGAAGAATTATCTATCCAAAATGGAGATGTATGGGTAAACCACTCCTCCAATCTTTTTGGCTCTATAACAAAGAATAAAGAGTAAAAATATATACATGATCAAATACAGATCTTAGAATCAACTATTAAAGACTACCAGAACCCACTGGATTCTCCAATTACATTGAATGAGTTACAGGACAAAATAAAAACCCTCCAACCCAAAAAGGCCTGTGGTGTTGATGGTATCCTCAATGAAATGATCAAATATACAGACAACAAATTCCAATTGGCTATACTAAAACTCTTTAACACCATCTTCAGCTCTGGCATCTTCCCCAATATTTGGAACCAAGGACTGATCACCCGAATCCACAAAAGTGGAGACAAATTTGACCCCAATAAGTACCGTGGAATATGTGTCAACAGTAACCTTGGGAAAATCCTCTGCATTATCATTAACAGCAGACTTGGACATTTCCTCAATGAAAACAATGTACTGAGCAAATGTCAAATTGGCTTTTTACCAAATTACCGTACAACAGACCATGTATTCACCCTGCACACCCTAATTGACAACCAAACAAACCAAAACAAAGGCAAAGTCTTCTCATGCTTTGTTGATTTCAAAAAAGCCTTCGACTCAATTTGTCATGAGGGTCTGCTATACAAACTGATGGAAAGTGGTGTTGGGGGTAAAACATACGACATTATAAAATCCATGTTAACAAACAACAAGTGTGCGGTTAAAATTGGCAAAAAACACAAATATTTCTTCACACAGGGTCATGGGGTTAGATAGGGATGCAGCTTAAGCCCCACCCTCTTCAACATATATATATATCAACAAATTGGCGCGGGCACTAGAAAAGTCTGCAGCACCCGGCCTCACCCTGCTAGAATCCGAAGTCAAACATCAGCGCCACAGGTAACTTCCACAAAGCTGTGAACAATCTGAGAGACAAGGCAAGAAGGGCATTCTATGCCATCAAAAGGAACGTTACATTTCAACATACCAATTAGGATTTGGCTAAAAATACTTGAATCAGTCATAGAGCCCATTGCCCTTTATGGTTGTGAGGTCTGGGGTCCGCTCACAAACCAAGACTTCACAAAATGGGACAAACACCAAATTGAGACTCTGCATGCAGAATTCTGCAAAAATATCCTCTGTGTACAACGTAGAACACCAAATAATGCATGCAGAGCAGAATTAGGCCGATACCCACTAATTATCAAAATCCAGAAAAGAGCCGTTAAATTCTATAACCACCTAAAAGGAAGCGATTCCCAAACCTTCCATAACAAAGCCATCACCTACAGAGAGATGAACCTGGAGAAGAGTCCCTAAGCAAGCTGGTCCTGGGGCTCTGTTCACAAACACAAACACACCCTACAGAGCCCAAGGACAACAGCACAATTAGACCCAACCAAATCATGAGAAAACAAAAAGATAATTACTTGACACATTGGAAAGAATTAACAAAAAAACAGAGCAAACTAGAATGCTATTTGGCCCTACACAGAGAGTACACAGTGGCAGAATACCTGACCACTGTGACTGACCCAAAATTAAGGAAAGCTTTGACTATGTACAGACTCAGTGAGCATAGCCTTGCTATTGAGAAAGGCCGCCGTAGGCAGACATGGCTCTCAAGTGAAGACAGGCTATGTGCACACTGCCCACAAAATGAGGTGGAAACTGAGCTGCACTTCCTAACCTCCTGCCCAATGTATGACCATATTAGAGAGACATATTTCCCTCAGATTACACAGATCCACAAAGAATTCGAAAACAATTTCAATTTTGATAAACTCCCATATCTACTGGGTGAAATTCCACAGTGTGCCATAACAGCAGCAAGATTTGTGACCTGTTGCCACGAGAAAAGGGCAACCAGTGAAGAACAAACACTATTGTAAATACAACCCATATTTATGCTTATTTATTTTATCTTGTGTCCTTTAACCATTTGTACATTGTTTAAACACTGTATATATATAATATGACATTTGTAATGTCTTTATTGTTTTGAAACTTCTGTATGTGTAATGTTTACTGTTCATTTTTTATTGTTTTTCACTTTATATATTCACTTTATATATTATCTACCTCACTTGCTTTGGCAATGTTAACACATGTTTCCCATGCCAATAAAGCCCTTGAATTGAATTGAAGACACAGATAGACAGACAGACAGACAGACAGACAGACAGACAGACAGACAGACAGACAGACAGACAGACAGACAGACAGACAGACAGACAGACAGACAGACAGACAGACAGACAGACAGACAGACAGACAGACAGACAGACAGACAGACAGACAGACAGACAGACAGACACAGAGACAGACAGACAGACAGACAGACACAGAGAGAGACATAGAGAAAGAGAGAGAGAGAGAGACAGACAGACAGACAGACAGACAGACAGACAGACAGACAGACAGACAGACAGACAGACAGACAGACAGACAGAGACATAGAGAAAGAGAGACAGACAGACAGACAGACAGACAGACAGACAGACAGACAGACAGACAGACAGACAGACAGACAGACAGACAGACAGACAGACAGAGACATAGAGAAAGAGAGACAGACAGACAGACAGACAGACAGACAGACAGACAGACAGACAGACAGACAGACAGACAGACAGACAGACAGACAGACAGACAGACAGACAGACAGAGAGGCCTTCAGCTGTGTAACCTGAATGACCTGAGTGGAGAATGCTGATGGAAGTCAACAGAAAGAGAGCGGCATTCCAGTGACAGAACCCTGGTTAAACTGGGAATAGAAACACACTGGCTGCTGCTGTCTGCACATTGTTGTCCATAAATCCCCCCTGCAGCAACTGCACATGCACTTACATGGATGAAAGGAGGGACAGGAATGTCAGAAAAGTGAAGGTCAGAGTGGGTGAGTGTGTGTGTGTGTGTGTGTGTGTGTGTGTGTGTGTGTGTGTGTGTGTGGGGGGGGTGGGTGGGTGGGTGTGTGTGTGACAAGACAGTTGGACACTAACAGTTGGACACAGAAAAACAACATGTCTGACTCTTTAGACTCTGTGACGTCTGATCTCCACTGTTACAGGAGCAGCAGTCTGACCCCTACCCCTCTCCCTGAGGTCATAGTCTGGCAGGTGTCAATCCCAGCTTTAAATGACCTATTAAATATCTGATGTGCAAAGAGGGGAGCACAGCTAGCCTTGTCCATCACTACCAACAGACAACGGAGGGAGGACAAGACAAGACTATTAGCTGTCTGATTAAGAGAAGTAAAAGATGCAAAAACAACACTTAAGAAAGGCAAACATAGAAATAGAGCAGATAGAACAGATATACAGCTTCTCATACTTGCTTCCAATGAGAATGACAGATCTATAATGTATAATATAATCTATAATATAAATCTAATATATAATGAAATCTATAATATAATGTAAATTTGTTCAGGTCTCCCAAAAACACCCACAATAACGTCTGCTAAATACGTGTATGTGACCAATACGATTTGATTTGAATTGTCAATCTCCTATCCAGAGGTGGCACCTCAGGTCCCAGAGTGGTGTCACAAAAAATACATTCTGGGGCCCGTAGTTTTTCCTGATCTGATGACTGAACCAGGTGAAACCCCCGAGCTGACAAGGTAAAAATCTGTCGTTCTGCCCCTGAACAAGGCAGGTAACCCATTGTTCCTAGGCCGTCATTGAAAATAAGAATTCGTTCTTAACTAAATTGCCCAGTTAAATAAATAAATAATCATTTTGAATTGAAAAAGCCTAGGTAGTCTAGTTCGCCCAGATTTGGAATATTAACCAAATTTGATCCCATTTATATTTTCTCACAAACAAATGAGTTATAAATACAAAACGTTACCACTTCGTTTACCCTGGTCAGAGGGTCAGGGTACATAGTAGTCTAGACAGGGTACATAGTAGTCAGGGTACATAGTAGTTTAGACAGGGTACATAGTAGTCAGGGTACATAGTAGTCCAGACAGGGTACACAGTAGTCAGGGTACATAGTAGTCTAGACAGGGTACATAGTAGTCTAGACAGGGTACATAGTAGTCGAGACAGGGTACATAGTAGTCTAGACTACAGGTGGTCAGAGGGACAGGGTACATAGTAGTCTAGACTACAGGTGGTCAGAGGGACAGGGTACATAGTAGTCTAGACTACAGGGGGTCAGAGGGACAGGGTACATAGTAGTCTAGACTACAGGTGGTCAGAGGGACAGGGTACATAGTAGTCTAGACTACAGGTGGTCAGAGGGACAGGGTACATAGTAGTCTAGACTACAGGTGGTCAGAGGGACAGGGTACATAGTAGTCTAGACTACAGGTGGTCAGAGGGACAGGGTACATAGTAGTCTAGACTACAGGTGGTCAGAGGGACAGGGTACATAGTAGTCTAGACTACAGGTGGTCAGAGGGACAGGGTGCATAGTAGTCTAGACTACAGGTGGTCAGGGGACAGGGTACATAGTAGTCTAGACTACAGGTGGTCAGAGGGACAGGGTACATACTAGTCTAGACTACAGGTGGTCAGAGGGACAGGGTACATAGTAGTCTAGACTACAGGTGGTCAGAGGGACAGGGTACATAGTAGTCTAGACTACAGGTGGTCAGAGGGACAGGGTACATAGTAGTCTAGACTACAGGTGGTCAGAGGGACAGGGTACATAGTAGTCTAGACTACAGGTGGTCAGAGGGACAGGGTACATAGTAGTCTAGACTACAGGTGGTCAGAGGGACAGGGTACATAGTAGTCTAGACTACAGGTGGTCAGGGGGACAGGGTACATAGTAGTCTAGACTATGCAGCTGCTGTTAGTAGACTACAGGTGGTCAGAGGGACAGGGTACAAAGTAGTCTAGACTATGCAGCTGCTGTTAGTAGACTACAGGTGGTCAGAGGGACAGGGTACATAGTAGTCTAGACTATGCAACTGCTGTTAGTAGACTACAGGTGGTCAGAGGGACAGGGTACATAGTAGTCTAGACTATGCAGCTGCTGTTAGTAGACTACAGGTGGTCAGACGAACAGGGTACATAGTAGTCTAGACTACAGGTGGTCAGAGGGACAGGGTACATAGTAGTCTAGACTACAACAGATGTATAGTCTAGACTACTATGTACCCTGTCCCTCTGACCACCAGTAGTCTACTAACAACAGATGTATAGTCTAGACTAAGGCCCCTGTCCCTCTGACCACCTGTAGTCTACTAACAACAACAGATGTATAGTCTAGACTAAGGCCCCTGTCCCTCTGACCACCTGTAGTCTACTAACAACAACAGATGTATAGTCTAGACTACTATGTACCCTGTCCCTCTGACCACCTGTAGTCTACTAACAACAACAGATGTATAGTCTAGACTACTATGTACCCTGTCCCTCTGACCACCTGTAGTCTACTAACAACAACAGATGTATAGTCTAGACTACTATGTACCCTGTCCCTCTGACCACCTGTAGTCTACTAACAACAACAGATGTATAGTCTAGACTACTATGTACCCTGTCCATCTGACCACCTGTAGTCTACTAACAACAGATGTATAGTCTAGACTATTAAGGCCCCTGTCCCTCTGACCACCTGTAGTCTACTAACAACAGATGTATAGTCTAGACTATTAAGGCCCCTGTCCCTCTGACCACCTGTAGTCTACTAACAGCAACAGATGTATAGTCTAGACTACTATGTACCCTGTCCCTCTGACCACCTGTAGTCTACTAACAACAACAGATGTATAGTCTAGACTACTATGTACCTTGTCCCTCTGACCACCTGTAGTCTAGACTACTATGTACCCTGTCCCTCTGACCACCTGTAGTCTACTAACAACAGATGTATAGTCTAGACTACTATGTACCCTGTCCCTCTGACCACCTGTAGTCTACTAACAACAGATGTATAGTCTAGACTATTAAGGCCCCTGTCCCTCTGACCACCTGTAGTCTACGAACATCAACAAATGTATAGTCTAGACTATTAAGGCCCCTGTCCCTCTGACCACCTGTAGACTACTAACAACAACAGATGTATAGTCTAGACTATTAAGGCCCCTGTCCCTCTGACCACCTGTAGTCTACGAACAACAACAGATGTATAGTCTAGACTACTATGTACCCTGTCCCTCTGACCACCTGTAGTCTACTAACAACAACAGATGTGTAGTCGAGACTACTATGTACCCTGTCCCTCTGACCACCTGTAGTCTACTAACAACAACAGATGTGTAGTCTAGACTACTATGTACCCTGTCCCTCTGACCACCTGTAGTCTACTAACAACAACAGATGTATAGTCTAGACTACTATGTACCCTGTCCCTCTGACCACCTGTAGTCTACTAACAACAACAGATGTGTAGTCTAGACTACTATGTACCCTGTCCCTCTGACCACCTGTAGTCTACTAACAACAACAGATGTGTAGTCTAGACTACTATGTACCCTGTCCCTCTGACCACCTGTAGTCTACTAACAACAACAGATGTGTAGTCTAGACTACTATGTACCCTGTCCCTCTGACCACATGTAGTCTAGACTACTATGTACCCTGTCCCTCTGACCACCTGTAGTCTACTAACAACAACAGATGTATAGTCTAGACTATTAAGGCCCCTGTCCCTCTGACCACCTGTAGTCTAGACTATTAAGGTCCCTGTCCCTCTGACCACCTGTAGTCTACTAACAACAACAGATGTATAGTCTAGACTATTAAGGTCCCTGTCCGCCTGAGGGACAGGGTACATAGTAGTCTAGACTACAGGTGGTCAGAGGGACAGGGTGCATAGTAGTCTAGACTACAGGTGGTCAGAGGGACAGGGTACATAGTAGTCTAGACTACAGGTGGTCAGAGGGACAGGGTACATAGTAGTCTAGACTACAGGTGGTCAGAGGGACAGGGTACATAGTAGTCTAGACTACAGGTGGTCAGAGGGGCAGGGTACATAGTAGTCTAGACTATGAAGCTGATGTTAGTAGACTACAGGTGGTCAGAGGGACAGGGTACAAAGTAGTCTAGACTATGCAGCTGCTGTTAGTAGACTACAGGTGGTCAGAGGGACAGGGTACATAGTAGTCTTGACTACAGGTGATCAGAGGGACAGGGTACATAGTAGTCTAGACTACAGGTGGTCAGAGGGACAGGGTACATAGTAGTCTAGACTACAGGTGGTCAGAGGGACAGGGTACATAGTAGTCTAGACTATGCATCTGTTGTTGTTAGTAGACTACAGGTGGTCAGAGGGACAGGGTACATAGTAGTCTAGACTACAGGTGGTCAGAGGGACAGGGTACATAGTAGTCTAGACTACAGGTGGTCAGAGGGACAGGGTACATAGTAGTCTAGACTACATGTGGTCAGAGGGACAGGGTACATAGTGTCTAGACTACAGGTGGTCAGAGGGACAGGGTACATAGTAGTCTAGACTACAGGTGGTCAGAGGGACAGGGTACATAGTAGTCTAGACTACAGGTGGTCAGAGGGACAGGGTACATAGTAGTCTAGACTACAGGTGGTCAGAGGGACAGGGTACATAGTAGTCTAGACTACAGGTGGTCAGAGGGACAGGGTACATAGTAGTCTAGACTACAGGTGGTCAGAGGGACAGGGTACATAGTAGTCTAGACTACAGGTGGTCAGAGGGACAGGGTACATAGTAGTCTAGACTACAGGTGGTCAGAGGGACAGGGTACATAGTAGTCTAGACTACAGGTGGTCAGAGGGACAGGGTACATAGTAGTCTAGACTATGCAGCTGCTGTTAGTAGACTACAGGTGGTCAGAGGGACAGGGTACATAGTAGTCTAGACTATGCAGCTGCTGTTAGTAGACTACAGGTGGTCAGAGGGACAGGGTATGGAGTAGTCTAGACTATGCAGCTGCTGTTAGTAGACTACAGGTGGTCAGAGGGACAGGGTACACAGTAGTCTAGACTATGCAGCTGCTGTTAGTAGACTACAGGTGGTCAGAGGGACAGGGTACATAGTAGTCTAGACTATGCAGCTGCTGTTAGTAGACTACAGGTGGCCAGAGGGACAGGGTACATAGTAGTCTAGACTATGCAGCTGCTGTTAGTAGACTACAGGTGGCCAGACGGACAGGGTACATAGTAGTCTAGACTATGCAGCTGCTGTTAGTAGACTACAGGTGGCCAGAGGGACAGGGTACATAGTAGTCTAGACTATACATCTGTTGTTGTTAGTAGACTACAGGTGGCCAGACGGACAGGGGCCTTAATAGTCTAGACTATACATCTGTTGTTAGTAGACTACAGGTGGTCAGAGGGACAGGGGCCTTAATAGTCTAGACTATACATCTGTTGTTAGTAGACTACAGGTGGCCAGAGGGACAGGGTACATTGTAGTCTAGACTATGCAGCTGCTGTTAGTAGACTACAGGTGGCCAGACGGACAGGGGCCTTAATAGTCTAGACTATGCAGCTGCTGTTAGTAGACTACAGGTGGCCAGACGGACAGGGGCCTTAATAGTCTAGACTATACATCTGTTGTTAGTAGACTACAGGTGATCAGAGGGACAGGGGCCTTAATAGTCTAGACTATACATCTGTTGTTAGTAGACTACAGGTGGTCAGAGGGACAGGGGCCTTAATAGTCTAGACTATACATCTGTTGTTAGTAGACTACAGGTGGTCAGAGGGACAGGGTACATAGTAGTCTAGACTATACATCTGATGTTGTTAGTAGACTACAGGTGGTCAAAGGGACAGGGTACATAGTAGTCTAGACTATACATCTGATGTTGTTAGTAGACTACAGGTGGTCAAAGGGACAGGGTACATAGTAGTCTAGACTATACATCTGATGTTGTTAGTAGACTTCAGGTGGTCAGAGGGACAGGGTACATAGTAGTCTAGACTATTCATCTGTTGTTAGTAGACTACAGGTGATCAGACGGACAGGGTACATAGTAGTCTAGACTATACATCTGTTGTTAGTAGACTACAGGTGGTCAGACGGACAGGGTACATAGTAGTCTAGACTATACATCTGTTGTTAGTAGACTACAGGTGGTCAGGCGGACAGGGTACATAGGTGGTCGTAAGAGTTTTTATTGTGTCTAAGTGGTGTTATCACGCTTCCTAAACAAATACCAGAGGAAAGTGGTGTTATCACGCTTCCTAAACAAATACCAGAGGAAAGTGGTGTTATCACGCTTCCTAAACAAATACCAGAGGAAAGTGTTGTTATCACGCTTCCTAAACAAATACCAGAGGAAAGTGGTGTTATCACGCTTCCTAAACAAATACCAGAGGAAAGTGAGGTTATCACACTTCCTAAACAAATACCAGAGGAAAGTGTTGTTATCACGCTTCCTAAACAAATACCAGAGGAAAGTGGTGTTATCACGCTTCCTAAACAAATACCAGAGGAAAGTGGTGTTATCACGCTTCCTAAACAAATACCAGAGGAAAGTGTTGTTATCACGCTTCCTAAACAAATACCAGAGGAAAGTGTTGTTATCACGCTTCCTAAACAAATACCAGAGGAAAGTGGTGTTATCACGCTTCCTAAACAAATACCAGAGGAAAGTGGTGTTATCACGCTTCCTAAACAAATACCAGAGGAAAGTGGTGTTATCACGCTTCCTAAACAAATACCTATCACTCTGCCCTGCTTCAACAGCATCTCACACCTACCTCTCTATCAGTCTGCCCTGCTCCAAAAGCATCTCACACCTACCTCTCTATCAGTCTGCCCTGCTCCTACAGCATCTCACACCTACCTCTCTATCAGTCTGCCCTGCTCCTAAAGCATCTCACACCTACCTCTCTATCAGTCTGCCCTGCTCCTACAGCATCTCACACCTACCTCTCTATCTGTCTGCCCTGCTCCTACAGCATCTCACACCTACCTCTCTATCAGTCTGCCCTGCTCCTACAGCATCTCGCACCTACCTCTCTATCAGTCTGCCCTGCTCCTACAGCATCTCACACCTACCTCTCTATCTGTCTGCCCTGCTCCTACAGCATCTCACACCTACCTCTCTATCTGTCTGCCCTGCTCCTACAGCATCTCACACCTACCTCTCTATCAGTCTGCCCTGCTCCTACAGCATCTCGCACCTACCTCTCTATCAGTCTGCCCTGCTCCTACAGCATCTCGCACCTACCTCTCTATCAGTCTGCCCTGCTCCTACAGCATCTCACACCTACCTCTCTATCTGTCTGCCCTGCTCCTACAGCATCTCACACCTACCTCTCTATCAGTCTGCCCTGCTCCTACAGCATCTCACACCTACCTCTCTATCTGTCTGCCCTGCTCCTACAGCATCTCACACCTACCTCTCTATGAGCCTGCAGGTGTCTGAGGTTGGGGCTTCACTCCCTTACATGTGTGTTGTTTAAGATGATCTGTGTTGTGTCTACTGTCTCTTATCTCTCTCTATTGTTTATTTCACTTTCAATGTTCAATTCAAAGGGCTTTATTGGCATGTGAAACATGTTTACATTGCCAAAGCAAGTCAAATAGATAATTAACTAAAGTGAAATAAACAATAACAACTTTACAGGAAACATCACACTCACAAAAGTTCCAAAACAATAAAGGCATTCCTTTGTGTGTGTGCTGTGTGTGTGTGTTGTGTGTGTGTGTGCTGTGTGTGTGTGTTGTGTGTGTGTGTGCTGTGTGTGTGTGTTGTGTGTGTGTGTGCTGTGTGTGTGTGTTGTGTGTGTGTGTGCTGTGTGTGTGTGTTGTGTGTGTGTGCTGTGTGTGTGTGTTGTGTGTGTGTGTGCTGTGTGTGTGTGTTGTGTGTGTGTGCTGTGTGTGTGTGTTGTGTGTGTGTGTTGTGTGTGTGTGTGCTGTGTGTGTGTGTTGTGTGTGTGTGCTGTGTGTGTGTGTTGTGTGTGTGTGTGCTGTGTGTGTGTTGTGTGTGTGTGCTGTGTGTGTGTGTTGTGTGTGTGTGTGCTGTGTGTGTGTGTTGTGTGTGTGTGCTGTGTGTGTGTGTTGTGTGTGTGTGTGCTGTGTGTGTGTGTTGTGTGTGTGTGTGCTGTGTGTGTGTGTTGTGTGTGTGTGCTGTGTGTGTGTGTGTGTGTGTGTGTGTGCTGTGTGTGTGTGTTGTGTGTGTGTGCTGTGTGTGTGTGTTGTGTGTGTGTGTGCTGTGTGTGTGTGTTGTGTGTGTGTGCTGTGTGTGTGTGTTGTGTGTGTGTGTGTGTTGTGTGTGTGTGCTGTGTGTGTGTGTTGTGTGTGTTGTGTGTGTGTGCTGTGTGTGTGTGTGCTGTGTGTGTGTGTTGTGTGTGTGTGTGCTGTGTGTGTGTGTTGTGTGTGTGTGCTGTGTGTGTGTGTGTGTGTGTGTGTGCTGTGTGTGTGTGTTGTGTGTGTGCTGTGTGTGTGTGTTGTGTGTGTGTGTGTGTTGTGTGTGTGTGCTGTGTGTGTGTGTTGTGTGTGTTGTGTGTGTGTGCTGTGTGTGTGTGTGCTGTGTGTGTGTGTTGTGTGTGTGTGTGTGTTGTTTAAGTCAATCACAGCACCCCTCTGCTATCTCTCTATTTTACATGCAGGAACACAGACAGACAGGCAGGCAGACAGGCATGCAGACAGGAATGCAGGCAGACAGGCATGCAGACAGGCATTCACACACACACACACACACACACACACACACACACACACACACACACACACACACACACACACAGACACAGAGAGAGAGAGAAATACTTGAATCAGTCATAGAGCCCATTGCCCTTTATGGTTGTGAGGTCTGGGGTCCGCTCACCAACCAAGACTTCACAAAATGGGACAAACACCAAATTGAGACTCTGCATGCAGAATTCTGCAAAAATATCCTCCGTGTACAACGTAGAACACCAAATAATGCATGCAGAGCAGAATTAGGCCGATACCCACTAATTATCAAAATCCAGAAAAGAGCCGTTAAATTCTACAACCACCTAAAAGGAAGCGATTCACAAACCTTCCATAACAAAGCCATCACCTACAGAGAGATGAACCTGGAGAAGAGTCCCCTAAGCAAGCTGGTCCTGGGGCTCTGTTCACAAACACAAACACACCCTACAGAGCCCCAGGACAACAGCACAATTAGACCCAACCAAATCATGAGAAAACAAAAAGATGATTACTTAACACATTGGAAAGAATTAACAAAAAACAGAGCAAACTAGAATGCTATTTGGCCCTAAACAGAGAGTACACAGCGGCAGAATACCTGACCACTGTGACTGACCCAAAATTAAGGAAAGCTTTGACTATGTACAGACTCAGTGAGCATAGCCTTGCTATTGAGAAAGGCCGCCGTAGGCAGACATGGCTCTCAAGAGAAGACAGGCTATGTGCTCACTGCCCACAAAATGAGGTGGAAACTGAGCTGCACTTCCTAACCTCCTGCCCAATGTATGACCATATTAGAGACACATATTTCCCTCAGATTGCACAGATCCACAAAGAATTCGAAAACAATCCAATTTTGAAAAACTCCCATATCTACTGGGTGAAATTCCAGTGTGCCATCACAGCAGCAAGATTTGTGACCTGTTGCCACGAGAAAAGGGCAACCAGTGAAGAACAAACACCATTGTAAATACAACACATATTTATGCTTATTTATTTTATCTTGTGTCCTTTAACCATTTGTACATTGTTAAAACACTGTATATATATATATAATATGACATTTGTAATGTCTTTACTGTTTTGAAACTTCTGTATGTGTAATGTTTACTGTTAACTTTTGTTGTTTTTCACTTTATATATTCACTTTGTATGTTGTCTACCTCACTTGCTTTGGCAATGTTAACACATGTTTCCCATGCCAATAAAGCCCTTGAATTGAAAAATTGAATTGAGAGAGAGAGAGAGAGAGGGGGGGCTACTAGAATCTGAAGTGAAATGTCTATTGTTTGCTGCTGTCCCCAACCAAGGAGGGCCTACAGCAGCACCTAGATCTTCTGCACAGATTCTGTCAGACCTGGGCCCTGACAGTAAATCTCAGTAAGACCAAAATAATGGTGTTCCAAAAAAGGTCAACAGAGCCCCAGGACAGCAGCACAATTAGACCCAACCAAATCATGAGAAAACAAAAAGATAATTAATTGACACATTGGAAAGAATTAACAAAAAAAACAGAGCAAACTAGAATGCTATTTGACCCAAATTTAAGGAAAGCTTTGACTCTGTACAGACTCAGTGAGCATAGCCTTGCTATTGAGAAAGGCCGCCGTAGGCAGACATGGCTCTCAAGAGAAGACAGGCTATGTGCTCACTGCCCACAAAATGAGGTGGAAACTGAGCTGCACTTCCTAACCTCCTGCCCAATGTATGACCATATTAGAGAGACATATTTCCCTCAGATTACACAGATCCACAAAGAATTCGAAAACAAATCCAATTTTGATAAACTCCCATATCTACTGGGTGAAATTCCACAGTGTGTCATAACAGCAGCAAGATTTGTGACCTGTTGCCACGAGAAAAGGGCAATCAGTGAAGAACAAACACCATTGTAAATACAACCCATATTTATGCTTATTTATTTTATCTTGTGTCCTTTAACCATTTGTACATTGTTAAAACACTGTATATATATATATAATATGACATTTGTAATGTCTTTATTGTTTTGAAACCTCTGTATGTGTAATGTTTACTGTTGATTTTTATTGTTTATTTTGTATATTATCTACCTCACTTGCTTTGGCAATGTTAACACATGTTTCCCATGCCAATAAAGCCCTTGAATTGAATTGAGAGACAGAGAGAGAGACAGAGACAGAGACAGAGACAGAGACAGAGACAGAGACAGAGACAGAGACAGAGACAGAGACAGAGAGACAGAGAGACAGAGAGACAGAGAGACAGAGAGACAGAGAGACAGAGAGACAGAGAGACAGACAGACAGACAGACAGACAGACAGACAGACAGACAGACAGACAGACAGACAGACAGACAGACAGACAGACAGACAGACAGACAGACAGACAGACAGACAGACAGACAGACAGACAGACAGACAGACAGACAGACAGACAGACAGACAGACAGACAGACAGACAGACAGACAGACAGACAGACAGACAGACAGACAGACAGACAGACAGACAGACAGACAGACAGACAGACAGAGAGAGAGAGACAGAGAGAGAGAGAGAGAGAGAGAGAGAGAGAGAGAGACTTTTGACTTTTGGTCTTTCTTTATTGAAACATTCTCAATTCATTTAAAACTCACCCCCCCACTCCTAAAATAAAAATAAAAATATAAAAACCCTCTCCTACAACCGTATATCCAAAACATCTTCCCCAGCAATACAGACAGACCCCCCAACACACCATATCTCCTCAAACATCTCCACACAGTTGATCATTTTATAGAACTCAAACTCAACCCTAAGGTGCGCAGAGACCATCCCATTAAACAGTAGTAAAGGGTCTGTTATCCCCCCACCTTTGACCCTGTTCATCCTTGTTAGCCAAATAGCTAACTTTGCCTGAGCAAACAGACAATTCAACAAAACACATTTTTCTTTCTCCTTACTCGAATACCTGTATCCCATTATAAACATCCCAACAGCAAAAACCACCCCCAACCTGTCACACAGACATTCCAACAGAGACATTAATGGCATTAACCTGGTGCACAAAGAAAACACATGAATTACAGTTTCTTTCATTTGACAGAAAGGACACCCTTGCCCAATTCCCGGATCAACCCGTGCCAACCAGCTGTTAGTGGCCAGGGCTCCATGAAGAACCCTCCACTGGAGGTCCCCTGACCTCTTTGGTACTGGGGGTTTGTAGAGCGCCCTCCATCTAAAACCCACCATACTCTCCGCCCCACATACCCCCTGCCACTGATGAGCCTTCACTCCTGTTAGGCTTCTAATGCTCCTAACC
>NW_024607502.1:0-28041 GCF_018296145.1 Oncorhynchus tshawytscha | reverse complement strand
TATTAACCAGACCATCCCTGGCATGGCACAGTGCTATATTATGGCACAGTGCTAGACCATCCCCTGGCACAGTACTATATTAACCAGACCATCCCCTGGCACAGTGCTATATTAACCAGACCATCCTCTAGCATGGCACAGTGCTATATTAACCAGACCATCCCCTGGCATGGCACAGTGCCATATTAACCAGAACATCCCCTAGCATGGCACAGTGCTATATTAACCAGACCATCCCCTGGCATGGCACAGTGCTATATTAACCAGACCATCCCCTGGCACAGTACTATATTAACCAGACCATCCCCTGGCACAGTGCTATATTAACCAGACCATCCTCTAGCATGGCACAGTGCTATATTAACCAGACCATCCCCTGGCATGGCACAGTGCTATATTAACCAGACCATCCCCTGGCATGGCACAGTGCTATATTAACCAGACCATCCTCTAGCATGGCACAGTGCTATATTAACCAGACCATCCCCTGGCATGGCACAGTGCTATATTAACCAGACCATCCCCTGGCATGGCACAGTGCTATATTAACCAGACCATCCCCTGGCACATTGCTATATTAACCAGACCATCCCGTGGCACAGTGCTATATTAACCAGACCATCCCCTGGCACAGTGCTATATTAACCAGACCATCCCCTAGCCTGGCACAGTGCTATATTAACCAGTCCATCCCCTGGCATGGCACAGTGCTATATTAACCAGACCATCCCCTGGCACAGTGCTATATTAACCAGACCATCCCTGGCATGGCACAGTGCTATATTAACCAGACCATCCCCTGGCACAGTGCTATATTAACCAGACCATCCCCTGGCACAGTGCTATATTAACCAGACCACCCCTGGCATGGCACAGTGCTATATTAACCAGACCATCCCCTGGCACAGTGCTATATTAACCAGACCATCCCCTAGCACAGTGCTATATTAACCAGACCACCCCCTGGCATGGCACAGTGCTATATTAACCAGACCATCCCCTGGCACAGTGCTATATTAACCAGACCATCCCCTAGCACAGTGCTATATTAACCAGACCATCCCCTGGCACAGTGCTATATTAACCAGACCATCCCCTAGCACAGTGCTATATTAACCAGACCATCCCCTGGCACAGTGCTATATTAACCAGACCATCCCCTGGCAGAGTGCTATATTAACCAGACCATCCCCTGGCACAGTGCTATATTAACCAGACCATCAGCTGGCATGGCACAGTGCTATATTAACCAGACCATCCCCTGGCACAGTGCTATATTAACCAGACCATCCCCTGGCACAGTGCTATATTAACCAGACCATCCCCTAGCATGGCACAGTGCTATATTAACCAGTCCATCCCCTGGCATGGCACAGTGCTATATTAACCAGACCATCCCCTGGCACAGTGCTATATTAACCAGACCATCCTCTAGCATGGCACAGTGCTATATTAACCAGACCATCCCCTGGCACAGTGCTATATTAACCAGACCATCCTCTAGCATGGCACAGTGCTATATTAACAAGACCATCCCCTGGCACGGCACAGTCCTATATTAACCAGACCATCCCCTGCCACAGTGCTATATTAACCAGACCATCCCCTGGCACAGTGCTATATTAACCAGACCATCCCCTGGCACAGTGCTATATTAACCAGACCATCCCCTGGCACAGTGCTATATTAACCAGACCATCCCCTAGCATGGCACAGTGCTATATTAACCAGACCATCCTCTAGCATGGCACAGTGCTATATTAACCAGACCATCCCCTGGCATGGCACAGTGCTATATTAACCAGACCATCCCCTGGCACAGTGCTATATTAACCAGACCATCCCCTGGTACAGTGCTATATTAACCAGACCATCCCCTGGCACAGTGCTATATTAACCAGACCATCCCTTGGCACAGTGCTATATTAACCAGACCATCCCCTGGCACAGTACTATATTAACCAGACCATCCCCTGGCACAGTGCTATATTAACCCGACCATCCCCTGGCATGGCACAGTGCTATATTAACCAGACCATCCCCTGGCATGGCACAGTGCTATATTAACCAGACCATCCTCTAGCATGGCACAGTGCTATATTAACCAGACCATCCCCTGGCATGGCACAGTGCTATATTAACCAGACCATCCCCTGGCATGGCACAGTGCTATATTAACCAGACCATCCCCTGGCACAGTGCTATATTAACCAGACCATCCCCTGGTACAGTGCTATATTAACCAGACCATCCCCTGGCACAGTGTTATATTAACCAGACCATCCTCTAGCATGGCACAGTGCTATATTAACCAGACCATCCCCTAGCATGGCACAGTGGTATATTAACCAGACCATCCCCTAGCATGCCACAGTGCTATTTTAACCAGACCATCCCCTGGCATGGCACAGTGCTATATTAACCAGACCATCCCCTGGAATGGCACAGTGCTATATTAACCAGACCATCCCCTGGCACAGTGCTATTTTAACCAGCCCATCCCCTGGCATGGCACAGTGCTATATTAACCAGACCATCCCCTGGCATGGCACAGTGCTATATTAACCAGACCATCCCCTGGCACAGTGCTATATTAACCAGACCATCCCCTGGCACAGTACTATATTAACCAGACCATCCCCTGGCACAGTGCTATATTAACCCGACCATCCCCTGGCATGGCACAGTGCTATATTAACCAGACCATCCCCTGGCATGGCACAGTGCTATATTAACCAGACCATCCTCTAGCATGGCACAGTGCTATATTAACCAGACCATCCCCTGGCATGGCACAGTGCTATATTAACCAGACCATCCCCTGGCATGGCACAGTGCTATATTAACCAGACCATCCCCTGGTACAGTGCTATATTAACCAGACCATCCCCTGGCACAGTGTTATATTAACCAGACCATCCTCTAGCATGGCACAGTGCTATATTAACCAGACCATCCCCTAGCATGGCACAGTGCTATATTAACCAGACCATCCCCTAGCATGGCACAGTGCTATTTTAACCAGACCATCCCCTGGCATGGCACAGTGCTATATTAACCAGACCATCCCCTGGAATGGCACAGTGCTATATTAACCAGACCATCCCCTGGCACAGTGCTATTTTAACCAGCCCATCCCCTGGCATGGCACAGTGCTATATTAACCAGACCATCCCCTGGCATGGCACAGTGCTATATTAACCAGACCATCCCCTGGCACAGTGCTATATTAACCAGACCATCCTCTAGCATGGCACAGTGCTATATTAACCAGACCATCCCCTGGCACAGTGCTATATTAACCAGACCATCAGCTGGCATGGCACAGTGCTATATTAACCAGACCATCCCTTGGCATGGCACAGTGCTATATTAACCAGACCATCCCCTGGCACAGTGCTATATTAACCAGACCATCAGCTGGCATGGCACAGTGCTATATTAACCAGACCATCCCCTGGCACAGTGCTATATTAACCAGACCATCAGCTGGCATGGCACAGTGTTATATTAACCAGACCATCCCCTGGCACAGTGCTATATTAACCAGACCATCCCCTGGCATGGCACAGTGCTATAATAACCAGACCATACCCTGGCACATTGCTATATTAACCAGACCATCCCGTGGCATGGCACAGTGCTATATTAACCAGACCATCCCCTGGCATGGCACAGTGCTATATTAACCAGACCATCCCCTGGCACAGTGCTATATTAACCAGACCATCCCCTGGCACAGTGCTATATTAACCAGACCATCCCCTAGCCTGGCACAGTGCTATATTAACCAGTCCATCCCCTGGCATGGCACAGTGCTATATTAACCAGACCATCCCCTGGCACAGTGCTATATTAACCAGACCATCCCCTGGCATGGCACAGTGCTATATTAACCAGACCATCCCCTGGCATGGCACAGTGCTATATTAACCAGACCATCCTCTAGCATGGCACAGTGCTTTATTAACCAGACCATCCCCTGGCACAGTGCTATATTAACCAGACCATCCTCTAGCATGGCACAGTGCTATATTAACCAGACCACCCCTGGCATGGCACAGTGCTATATTAACCAGACCATCCCCTGGCACAGTGCTATATTAACCAGACCATCCCCTAGCACAGTGCTATATTAACCAGACCATCCCCTGGCACAGTGCTATATTAACCAGACCATCCTCTAGCATGGCACAGTACTATATTAACCAGACCATCCCCTGGCATGGCACAGTGCTATATTAACCAGACCATCCCCTGGCACAGTGCTATATTAACCAGACCATCCCCTGGCACAGTGCTATATTAACCAGACCATCCTCTAGCATGGCACAGTGCTATATTAACCAGACCATCCCCTGGCATGGCACAGTGCTATATTAACCAGACCATCCCCTGGCACAGTGCTATATTAACCAGACCATCCCCTGGCACAGTGCTATATTAACCAGACCATCCCCTAGCATGGCACAGTGCTATATTAACCAGACCATCCTCTAGCATGGCACAGTGCTATATTAACGAGACCATCCCCTGGCATGGCACAGTGCTATATTAACCAGACCATCCCCTGGCATGGCACAGTGCTATATTAACCAGACCATCCCCTAGCATGGCACAGTGCTATATTAACCAGACCTTCCCCTGGCATGGCACAGTGCTATATTAACCAGACCATCCCCTGGCACAGTGCTATATTAACCAGACCATCCCCTGGCACAGTACTATATTAACCAGACCATCCCCTGGCACAGTGCTATATTAACCCGACCATCCCCTGGCATGGCACAGTGCTATATTAACCAGACCATCCCCTGGCATGGCACAGTGCTGTATTAACCAGACCATCCTCTAGCATGGCACAGTGCTATATTAACCAGACCATCCCCTGGCATGGCACAGTGCTATATTAACCAGACCATCCCCTGGCATGGCACAGTGCTATATTAACCAGACCATCCCCTGGCACAGTGCTATATTAACCAGACCATCCCCTGGTACAGTGCATTATTAACCAGACCATCCCCTGGCACAGTGTTATATTAACCAGACCATCCTCTAGCATGGCAGAGTGCTATATTAACCAGACCATCCCCTAGCATGGCACAGTGCTATATTAACCAGACCATCCCCTAGCATGGCACAGTGCTATTTTAACCAGACCATCCCCTGGCATGGCACAGTGCTATATTAACCAGACCATCCCCTGGAATGGCACAGTGCTATATTAACCAGACCATCCCCTGGCACAGTGCTATTTTAACCAGCCCATCCCCTGGCATGGCACAGTGCTATATTAACCAGACCATCCCCTGGCATGGCACAGTGCTATATTAACCAGACCATCCCCTGGCACAGTGCTATATTAACCAGACCATCCCCTGGCACAGTACTATATTAACCAGACCATCCCTAGCACAGTGCTATATTAACCCGACCATCCCCTGGCATGGCACAGTGCTATATTAACCAGACCATCCCCTGGCATGGCACAGTGCTATATTAACCAGACCATCCTCTAGCATGGCACAGTGCTATATTAACCAGACCATCCCCTGGCATGGCACAGTGCTATATTAACCAGACCATCCCCTGGCATGGCACAGTGCTATATTAACCAGACCATCCCCTGGCACAGTGCTATATTAACCAGACCATCCCCTGGTACAGTGCTATATTAACCAGACCATCCCCTGGCACAGTGTTATATTAACCAGACCATCCTCTAGCATGGCACAGTGCTATATTAACCAGACCATCCCCTAGCATGGCACAGTGCTATATTAACCAGACCATCCCCTAGCATGGCACAGTGCTATTTTAACCAGACCATCCCCTGGAATGGCACAGTGCTATATTAACCAGACCATCCCCTGGCATGGCACAGTGCTATATTAACCAGACCATCCTCTAGCATGGCACAGTGCTATATTAACCAGACCATCCCCTGGCACAGTGCTATATTAACCAGACCATCCTCTAGCATGGCACAGTGCTATATTAACCAGACCACCCCCTGGCATGGCACAGTGCTATATTAACCAGACCATCCCCTGGCACAGTGCTATATTAACCAGACCATCCCCTAGCACAGTGCTATATTAACCAGACCATCCCCTGGCACAGTGCTATATTAACCAGACCATCCTCTAGCATGGCACAGTACTATATTAACCAGACCATCCCCTGGCATGGCACAGTGCTATATTAACCAGACCATCCCCTGGCACAGTGCTATATTAACCAGACCATCAGCTGGCATGGCACAGTGCTATATTAACCAGACCATCCCCTGGCACATTGCTATATTAACCAGACCATCAGCTGGCATGGCACAGTGTTATATTAACCAGACCATCCCCTGGCACAGTGCTATATTAACCAGACCATCCCCTGGCATGGCACAGTGCTATATTAACCAGACCATCCCCTGGCACAGTGCTATATTAACCAGACCATCCCCTGGCACAGTGCTATATTAACCAGACCATCCCCTAGCATGGCACAGTGCTATATTAACCAGTCCATCCCCTGGCATGGCACAGTGCTATATTAACCAGACCATCCCCTGGCACAGTGCTATATTAACCAGACCATCCTCTAGCATGGCACAGTGCTATATTAACCAGACCATCCCCTGGCACAGTGCTATATTAACCAGACCATCCTCTAGCATGGCACAGTGCTATATTAACAAGACCATCCCCTGGCACGGCACAGTGCTATATTAACCAGACCATCCCCTGCCACAGTGCTATATTAACCAGACCATCCCCTGGCACAGTGCTATATTAACCAGACCATCCCCTGGCACAGTGCTATATTAACCAGACCATCCCCTGGCACAGTGCTATATTAACCAGACCATCCTCTAGCATGGCACAGTGCTATATTAACCAGACCATCCCCTGGCATGGCACAGTGATATATTAACCAGACCATCCCCTGGCACAGTGCTATATTAACCAGACCATCCCCTGGCACAGTGCTATATTATCCAGACCATCCCCTGGCACAGTGCTATATTAACCAGACCATCCCCTAGCATGGCACAGTGCTATATTAACCAGACCATCCTCTAGCATGGCACAGTGCTATATTAACGAGACCATCCCCTGGCATGGCACAGTGCTATATTAACCAGACCATCCCCTGGCATGGCACAGTGCTATATTAACCAGACCATCCCCTAGCATGGCACAGTGCTATATTAACCAGACCATCCCCTGGCATGGCACAGTGCTATATTAACCAGACCATCCCCTGGCACAGTGCTATATTAACCAGACCATCCCCTGGCACAGTACTATATTAACCAGACCATCCCCTGGCACAGTGCTATATTAACCCGACCATCCCCTAGCATGGCACAGTGCTATATTAACCAGACCATCCCCTGGCACAGTGCTATATTAACCAGACCATCCCCTGGTACAGTGCTATATTAACCAGACCATCCCCTGGCATGACACAGTGCTATATTAACCAGACCATCCCCTGGTACAGTGCTATATTAACCAGACCATCCCCTGGCACAGTGCTATATTAACCAGACCATCCCCTGGCATGGCACAGTGCTATATTAACCAGACCATCCCCTGGTATGGAACAGTGCTATATTAACCAGACCATCCCCTGGCACAGTGCTATATTAACCAGACCATCCTCTAGCATGGCACAGTGCTATATTAACCAGACCATCCCCTGGCATGGCACAGTGCTATATTAACCAGACCATCCCCTGGCATGGCACAGTGCTATATTAACCAGACCATCCCCTAGCATGGCACAGTGCTATATTAACCAGACCATCCCCTGGCATGGCACAGTGCTATATTAACCAGACCATCCCCTGGCATGGCACAGTGCTATATTAACCAGACCATCCCCTGGCACAGTGCTATATTAACCAGACCATCCCCTAGCACAGTGCTATATTAAACAGACCATCAGCTGGCACAGTGCAATATTAACCAGACCATCCCCTGGCACAGTGCAATATTAACCAGACCATCCCCTGGCACAGTGCTATATTAACCAGACCATCCCCTGGCACAGTGCTATATTAACCAGACCATCCCCTGGCACAGTGCTATATTAACCAGACCATTCCCTGGCCTGGCACAGTGCTATATTAACCAGACCATCCCCTGGCATGGCACAGTGCTATATTAACCAGACCATCCCCTGGCACAGTGCTATATTAACCAGACCATCAGCTGGCATGGCACAGTGCTATATTAACCAGACCATCCCCTGGCACAGTGCTATATTAACCAGACCATCCCCTGGCATGGCACAGTGCTATAATAACCAGACCATACCCTGGCACATTGCTATATTAACCAGACCATCCCGTGGCATGGCCAGGTGCTATATTAACCAGACCATCCCCTGGCACAGTGCTATATTAACCAGACCATCCCCTGGCATGGCACAGTGCTATATTAACCAGACCATCCCCTGGCATGGTACAGTGCTATATTAACCAGACCATCCTCTAGCATGGCACAGTGCTATATTAACCAGACCATCCCCTGGCACAGTGCTATATTAACCAGACCATCCTCTAGCATGGCACAGTGCTATATTAACCAGACCACCCCCTGTCATGGCACAGTGCTATATTAACCAGACCATCCCCTGGCACAGTGCTATATTAACCAGACCATCCCCTGGCACAGTGCTATATTAACCAGACCATCCCCTGGCATGGCACAGTGCTATATTAACCAGACCATCCCGTGGCACAGTGCTATATTAACCAGACCATCAGCTGGCACAGTGCTATATTAACCAGACCATCCCCTAGCATGGCACAGTGCTATATTAACCAGTCCATCCCCTGGCATGGCACAGTGCTATATTAACCAGACCATCCCCTGGCACAGTGCTATATTAACCAGACCATCCCCTAGCATGGCACAGTGCTATATTAACCAGTCCATCCCCTGGCATGGCACAGTGCTATATTAACCAGACCATCCCCTGGCACAGTGCTATATTAACCAGACCATCCTCTAGCATGGCACAGTGCTATATTAACCAGACCATCCCCTGGCACAGTGCTATATTAACCAGACCATCCTCTAGCATGGCACAGTGCTATATTAACAAGACCATCCCCTGGCACGGCACAGTGCTATATTAACCAGACCATCCCCTGGCATAGTGCTATATTAACAAGACCATCCCCTGGCACAGTGCTATATTAACCAGACCATCCCCTGGCACAGTGCTATATTAACCAGACCATCCTCTAGCATGGCACAGTGCTATATTAACCAGACCATCCCCTGGCATGGCACAGTGCTATATTAACCAGACCATCCCCTGGCACAGTGCTATATTAACCAGACCATCAGCTGACATGGCACAGTGTTATATTAACCAGACCATCCCCTGGCACAGTGCTATATTAACCAGACCATCCCCTGGCATGGCACAGTGCTATATTAACCAGACCATCCCGTGGCATGGCCAGGTGCTATATTAACCAGACCATCCCCTGGCACAGTGCTATATTAACCAGACCATCCCCTAGCATGGCACAGTGCTATATTAACCAGTCCATCCCCTGGCATGGCACAGTGCTATATTAACCAGACCATCCTCTAGCATGGCACAGTGCTATATTAACCAGACCATCCCCTGGCACAGTGCTATATTAACCAGACCATCCTCTAGCATGGCACAGTGCTATATTAACCAGACCATCCCCTGGCATGGCACAGTGCAATATTAACCAGACCATCCCCTGGCACAGTGCTATATTAACCAGACCATCCCCTGGCACAGTGCTATATTAACCAGACCATCCCCTGGCACAGTGCTATATTAACCAGACCATCCTCTAGCATGGCACAGTGCTATATTAACCAGACCATCCCCTGGCATGGCACAGTGCTATATTAACCAGACCATCCCCTGGCACAGTGCTATATTAACCAGACCATCCCCTGGCATGGCCAGGTGCTATATTAACCAGACCATCCCCTGGCACAGTGCTATATTAACCAGACCATCCCCTAGCATGGCACAGTGCTATATTAACCAGACCATCCTCTAGCATGGCACAGTGCTATATTAACCAGACCATCCCCTAGCATGGCACAGTGCTATATTAACCAGACCATCCTCTAGCATGGCACAGTGCTATATTAACGAGATCATCCCCTGGCATGGCACAGTGCTATATTAACCAGACCATCCCCTGGCATGGCACAGTGCTATATTAACCAGACCATCCCCTAGCATGGCACAGTGCTATATTAACCAGACCATCCCCTGGCATGGCACAGTGCTATATTAACCAGACCATCCCCTGGCACAGTGCTATATTAACCAGACCATCCCCTGGCACAGTACTATATTAACCAGACCATCCCCTGGCACAGTGCTATATTAACCCGACCATCCCCTAGCATGGCACAGTGCTATATTAACCAGACCATCCCCTGGCACAGTGCTATATTAACCAGACCATCCCCTGGTACAGTGCTATATTAACCAGACCATCCCCTGACACAGTGCTATATTAACCAGACCATCCCCTGGCATGGCACAGTGCTATATTAACCAGACCATCCCCTGGTACAGTGCTATATTAACCAGACCATCCCCTGGCACAGTGCTATATTAACCAGACCATCCCCTGGCATGGCACAGTGCTATATTAACCAGACCATCCCCTGGCATGGCACAGTGCTATATTAACCAGACCATCCCCTGGCACAGTGCTATATTAACCAGACCATCCTCTAGCATGGCACAGTGCTATATTAACCAGACCATCCCCTGGCATGGCACAGTGCTATATTAACCAGACCATCCCGTGGCACAGTGCTATATTAACCAGACCATCCCCTAGCATGGCACAGTGCTATATTAACCAGACCATCCCCTGGCATGGCACAGTGCTATATTAACCAGACCATCCCCTAGCATGGCACAGTGCTATATTAACCAGACCATCCCCTGGCATGGCACAGTGCTATATTAACCAGACCATCCCCTGGCATGGCACAGTGCAATATTAACCAGACCATCCCCTGGCACAGTGCTATATTAACCAGACCATCAGCTGGCATGGCACAGTGCTATATTAACCAGACCATCCCCTGGCATGGCACAGTGCTATATTAACCAGACCATCCCCTGGCACAGTGCTATATTAACCAGACCATCCTCTAGCATGGCACAGTGCTATATTAACCAGACCATCCCCTGGCATGGCACAGTGCTATATTAACCAGACCATCCCCTGGCACAGTGCTATATTATCCAGACCATCCCCTGGCACAGTGCTATATTAACCAGACCATCCTCTAGCATGGCACAGTGCTATATTAACCAGACCATTCCCTGGCATGGCACAGTGCTATATTAACCAGACCATCCTCTAGCATGGCACAGTGCTATATTAACCAGACCATCCCCTGGCATGGCACAGTGCTATATTAACCAGACCATCCCCTGGCACAGTGCTATATTAACCAGACCATCCCCTGGTACAGTGCTATATTAACCAGACCATCCCCTGGCACAGTGTTATATTAACCAGACCATCCTCTAGCATGGCACAGTGCTATATTAACCAGACCATCCCCTGGCATGGCACAGTGCTATATTAACCAGACCATCCTCTAGCATGGCACAGTGCTATATTAACCAGACCATCCTCTAGCATGGCACAGTGCTATATTAACCAGACCATTCCCTGGCATGACACAGTGCTATATTAACCAGACCATCCTCTAGCATGGCACAGTGCTATATTAACCAGACCATCCCCTGGCATGACACAGTGCTATATTAACCAGACCATCCTCTAGCATGGCACAGTGCTATATTAACCAGACCATCCCCTAGCATGGCACAGTGCTATATTAACCAGACCATCCCCTGGCATGGCACAGTGCTATATTAACCAGACCATCCCCTGGCACAGTGCTATATTAACCAGACCATCCCCTGGCACAGTACTATATTTACCAGACCATCCCCTGGCACTGTGCTATATTAACCAGACCATCCCCTGGCATGGCACAGTGCTATATTAACCAGACCATCCCCTGGCATGGCACAGTGCTATATTAACCAGACCATCCCCTGGCACAGTGCTATATTAACCAGACCATCCTCTAGCATGGCACAGTGCTATATTAACCAGACCATCCCCTAGCATGGCACAGTGCTATATTAACCAGACCATCCCCTGGCACAGTGCTATATTAACCAGACCATCCCCTGGCACAGTGCTATATTAACCAGACCATCCTATAGCATGGCACAGTGCTATATTAACCAGACCATCCCCTGGCATGGCACAGTGCTATATTAACCAGACCATCCTCTAGCATGGCACAGTGCTATATTAACCAGACCATCCCCTGGCATGGCACAGTGCTATATTAAACAGACCCTCCCCTGGCACAGTGCTATATTAAACAGACCCTCCCCTGTCATGGCACAGTGCTATATTAACCAGACCATCCCCTGGCACAGTGCTATATTAACCAGACCATCCCCTGGCATGACACAGTGCTATATTAACCAGACCATCCCCTGGTACAGTGCTATATTAACCAGACCATCCCCTGGCACAGTGCTATATTAACCAGACCATCCCCTGGCACAGTGCTATATTAACCAGACCATCCTCTAGCATGGCACAGTGCTATATTAACCAGACCATCCCCTGGCATGGCACAGTGCTATAATAACCAGACCATCCCCTAGCATGGCACAGTGCTATATTAACCAGACCATCCCCTGGCATGGCACAGTGCTATATTAACCAGACCATCCCCTGGCACAGTGCTATATTAACCAGACCATCCCCTGGCACAGTACTATATTTACCAGACCATCCCCTGGCACAGTGCTATATTAACCCGACCATCCCCTAGCATGGCACAGTGCTATATTAACCAGACCATCCCCTGGCATGGCACAGTGCTATATTAACCAGACCATCCCCTGGCATGGCACAGTGCTATATTAACCAGAGCATCCCCTGGCACAGTGCTACATTAACCAGACCATCCTCTAGCATGGCACAGTGCTATATTAACCAGACCATCCCCTGGCATGGCACAGTGCTATATTAACCAGACCATCCCCTGGCACAGTGCTATATTAACCAGACCATCCCCTGGCATGGCACAGTGCTATATTAACCAGACCATCCCCTGGCACAGTGCTATATTAACCAGACCATCCCCTGGCATGGCACAGTGCTATATTAACCAGACCATCCCCTGGCACAGTGCTATATTAACCAGACCATCCTCTAGCATGGCACAGTGCTATATTAACCAGACCATCAGCTGGCATGGCACAGTGCTATATTAACCAGACCATCCCCTGGCATGGCACAGTGCTATATTAACCAGACCATCCCCTGGCATGGCACAGTGCTATATTAACCAGACCATCCCCTGGCATGGCACAGTGCTATATTAACCAGACCATCCCCTGGCACAGTGCTATATTATCCAGACCATCCCCTGGCACAGTGCTATATTAACCAGACCATCCTCTAGCATGGCACAGTGCTATATTAACCAGACCATCCCCTGGCATGGCACAGTGCTATATTAACCAGACCATCCTCTAGCATGGCACAGTGCTATATTAACCAGACCATCCCCTGGCATGGCACAGTGCTATATTAACCAGACCATCCCCTGGCATGGCACAGTGCTATATTAACCAGACCATCCCCTGGCACAGTGCTATATTATCCAGACCATCCCCTGGCACAGTGCTATATTAACCAGACCATCCTCTAGCATGGCACAGTGCTATATTAACCAGACCATCCCCTGGCATGGCACAGTGCTATATTAACCAGACCATCCCCTGGCACAGTGCTATATTAACCAGACCATCCCCTGGCATGGCACAGTGCTATATTAACCAGACCATCCCCTGGCACAGTGCTATATTAACCAGACCATCCCCTGGTACAGTGCTATATTAACCAGACCATCCCCTGGCACAGTGTTATATTAACCAGACCATCCTCTAGCATGGCACAGTGCTATATTAACCAGACCATCCCCTGGCATGGCACAGTGCTATATTAACCAGACCATCCTCTAGCATGGCACAGTGCTATATTAACCAGACCATCCTCTAGCATGGCACAGTGCTATATTAACCAGACCATTCCCTGGCATGACACAGTGCTATATTAACCAGACCATCCTCTAGCATGGCACAGTGCTATATTAACCAGACCATCCCCTGGCATGACACAGTGCTATATTAACCAGACCATCCTCTAGCATGGCACAGTGCTATATTAACCAGACCATCCCCTAGCATGGCACAGTGCTATATTAACCAGACCATCCCCTGGCATGGCACAGTGCTATATTAACCAGACCATCCCCTGGCACAGTGCTATATTAACCAGACCATCCCCTGGCACAGTACTATATTTACCAGACCATCCCCTGGCACTGTGCTATATTAACCAGACCATCCCCTGGCATGGCACAGTGCTATATTAACCAGACCATCCCCTGGCATGGCACAGTGCTATATTAACCAGACCATCCCCTGGCACAGTGCTATATTAACCAGACCATCCTCTAGCATGGCACAGTGCTATATTAACCAGACCATCCCCTAGCATGGCACAGTGCTATATTAACCAGACCATCCCCTGGCACAGTGCTATATTAACCAGACCATCCCCTGGCACAGTGCTATATTAACCAGACCATCCTACAGCATGGCACAGTGCTATATTAACCAGACCATCCCCTGGCATGGCACAGTGCTATATTAACCAGACCATCCTCTAGCATGGCACAGTGCTATATTAACCAGACCATCCCCTGGCATGGCACAGTGCTATATTAACCAGACCATCCCCTGGCACAGTGCTATATTAACCAGACCATCCCCTGGCATGGCACAGTGCTATATTAACCAGACCATCCCCTGGCACAGTGCTATATTAACCAGACCATCCCTGGCATGGCACAGTGCTATATTAACCAGACCATCCCCTGGCACAGTGCTATATTAACCAGACCATCCCCTGGCACAGTGCTATATTAACCAGACCATCCCCTGGCACAGTGCTATATTAACCAGACCATCCTCTAGCATGGCACAGTGCTATATTAACCAGACCATTCCCTGGCATGGCACAGTGCTATAATAACCAGACCATCCCCTAGCATGGCACAGTGCTATATTAACCAGACCATCCCCTGGCATGGCACAGTGCTATATTAACCAGACCATCCCCTGGCACAGTGCTATATTAACCAGACCATCCCCTGGCACAGTACTATATTTACCAGACCATCCCCTGGCACAGTGCTATATTAACCCGACCATCCCCTAGCATGGCACAGTGCTATATTATCCAGACCATCCCCTGGCATGGCACAGTGCTATATTAACCAGACCATCCCCTGGCATGGCACAGTGCTATATTAACCAGACCATCCCCTGGCACAGTGCTATATTAACCAGACCATCCTCTAGCATGGCACAGTGCTATATTAACCAGACCATCCCCTGGCATGGCACAGTGCTATATTAACCAGACCATCCCCTGGCACAGTGCTATATTAACCAGACCATCCTCTAGCATGGCACAGTGCTATATTAAACCGGACCATCCCCTGGCATGGCACAGTGCTATATTAACCAGACCATCCCCTGGCATGGCACAGTGCTATATTAACCAGACCATCCCTAGCATGGCACAGTGCTATATTAACCAGACCATCCCCTGGCATGGCACAGTGCTATATTAACCAGACCATCCCCTGGCATGGCACAGTGCTATATTAACCAGACCATCCCCTGGCATAACAGTGCTATATTAACCAGACCATCCCCTGGCACAGTGCTATATTAACCAGACCATCCTCTAGCATGGCACAGTGCTATATTAACCAGACCATCCCCTGGCACAGTGCTATATTAACCAGACCATCCCCTAGCATGGCACAGTGCTATATTAACCAGACCATCCCCTGGCACAGTGCTATATTAACCAGACCATCCCCTGGCACAGTGCTATATTAACCAGACCATCCTCTAGCATGGCACAGTGCTATATTAACCAGACCATCCCCTGGCATGGCACAGTGCTATATTAACCAGACCATCCCCTAGCATGGCACAGTGCTATATTAACCAGACCATCCCCTGGCATGGCACAGTGCTATATTAACCAGACCATCCCCTGGCATGGCACAGTGCTATATTAACCAGACCATCCCCTGGCATGGCACAGTGCTATATTAACCAGACCATCCCCTGGCACAGTGCTATATTAACCAGACCATCCTCTAGCATGGCACAGTGCTATATTAACCAGACCATCCCCTGGCACAGTGCTATATTAACCAGACCATCCTCTAGCATGGCACAGTGCTATATTAACCAGACCATCCCCTGGCACAGTGCTATATTAACCAGACCATCCCCTGGCACAGTGCTATATTAACCAGACCATCCTCTAGCATGGCACAGTGCTATATTAACCAGACCATCCCCTGGCATGGCACAGTGCTATATTAACCAGACCATCCTCTAGCATGGCACAGTGCTATATTAACCAGACCATCCCCTGGCATGGCACAGTGCTATATTAACCAGACCATCCCCTGGCACAGTGCTATATTAACCAGACCATCCCCTGGCATGGCACAGTGCTATATTAACCAGACCATCCCCTGGCACAGTGCTATATTAACCAGACCATCCCCTGGCATGGCACAGTGCTATATTAACCAGACCATCCCCTGGCACAGTGCTATATTAACCAGACCATCCCCTGGCACAGTGCTATATTAACCAGACCATCCTCTAGCATGGCACAGTGCTATATTAACCAGACCATCCCCTGGCATGGCACAGTGCTATAATAACCAGACCATCCCCTAGCATGGCACAGTGCTATATTAACCAGACCATCCCCTGGCATGGCACAGTGCTATATTAACCAGAACATCCCCTGGCACAGTGCTATATTAACCAGACCATCCCCTGGCACAGTACTATATTTACCAGACCATCCCCTGGCACAGTGCTATATTAACCCGACCATCCCCTAGCATGGCACAGTGCTATATTAGCCAGACCATCCCCTGGCATGGAACAGTGCTATATTAACCAGACCATCCCCTGGCATGGCACAGTGCTATTATAACCAGACCATCCCCTGGCACAGTGCTATATTAACCAGACCATCCTCTAGCATGGCACAGTGCTATATTAACCAGACCATCCCCTGGCATGGCACAGTGCTATATTAACCAGACCATCCCCTGGCACAGTGCTATATTAACCAGACCATCCTCTAGCATGGCACAGTGCTATATTAACCAGACCATCCCCTGGCATGGCACAGTGCTATATTAACCAGACCATCCCCTGGCATGGCACAGTGCTATATTAACCAGACCATCCCCTAGCATGGCACAGTGCTATATTAACCAGACCATCCCCTGGCATGGCACAGTGCTATATTAACCAGACCATCCCCTGGCATGGCACAGTGCTATATTAACCAGACCATCCCCTGGCATGGCACAGTGCTATATTAACCAGACCATCCCCTGGCACAGTGCTATATTAACCAGACCATCCTCTAGCATGGCACAGTGCTATATTAACCAGACCATCCCCTGGCACAGTGCTATATTAACCAGACCATCCCCTAGCATGGCACAGTGCTATATTAACCCGACCATCCCCTAGCATGGCACAGTGCTATATTAACCAGATCATCCCCTAGCATGGCACAGTGCTATATTAACCAGACCATCCCCTGGCACAGTGCTATATTAACCAGACCATCCCCTGGCATGGCACAGTGCTATATTAACCAGACCATCCCCTGGCACAGTGCTATATTAACCAGACCATCCCCTGGCATGGCACAGTGCTATATTAACCAGACCATCCCCTGGCACAGTACTATATTAACCAGACCATCCCCTGGCACAGTGCTATATTAACCAGACCATCCCCTGGCACAGTGCTATATTAACCAGACCATCCTCTAGCATGGCACAGTGCTATATTAACCAGACCATCCCCTAGCATGGCACAGTGCTATATTAACCAGACCATCCCCTGGCATGGCACAGTGCTATATTAACCAGACCATCCCCTGGCACAGTGCTATATTAACCAGACCATCCCCTGGCACAGTACTATATTTACCAGACCATCCCCTGGCACAGTGCTATATTAACCCGACCATCCCCTAGCATGGCACAGTGCTATATTAACCAGACCATCCCCTGGCATGGCACAGTGCTATATTAACCAGACCATCCCCTGGCATGGCACAGTGCTATATTAACCAGACCATCCCCTGGCACAGTGCTATATTAACCAGACCATCCTCTAGCATGGCACAGTGCTATATTAACCAGACCATCCCCTGGCATGGCACAGTGCTATATTAACCAGACCATCCCCTGGCACAGTGCTATATTAACCAGACCATCCTCTAGCATGGCACAGTGCTATATTAACCAGACCATCCCCTGGCATGGCACAGTGCTATATTAACCAGACCATCCCCTGGCATGGCACAGTGCTATATTAACCAGACCATCCCCTAGCATGGCACAGTGCTATATTAACCAGACCATCCCCTGGCATGGCACAGTGCTATATTAACCAGACCATCCCCTGGCATGGCACAGTGCTATATTAACCAGACCATCCCCTGGCATGGCACAGTGCTATATTAACCAGACCATCCCCTGGCACAGTGCTATATTAACCAGACCATCCTCTAGCATGGCACAGTGCTATATTAACCAGACCATCCCCTGGCACAGTGCTATATTAACCAGACCATCCCCTAGCATGGCACAGTGCTATATTAACCCGACCATCCCCTAGCATGGCACAGTGCTATATTAACCAGACCATCCCCTAGCATGGCACAGTGCTATATTAACCAGATCATCCCCTAGCATGGCACAGTGCTATATTAACCAGACCATCCCCTGGCACAGTGCTATATTAACCAGACCATCCCCTGGCACAGTGCTATATTAACCAGACCATCCCCTGGCACAGTGCTATATTAACCAGACCATCCCCTAGCATGGCACAGTGCTATATTAACCAGACCATCCCCTGGCACAGTGCTATATTAACCAGACCATCCCCTGGCACAGTGCTATATTAACCAGACCATCCCCTGGCATGGCACAGTGCTATATTATCCAGACCATCCCCTAGCATGGCACAGTGCTATATTAACCAGACCATCCCCTGGCACAGTGCTATATTAACCAGACCATCCCCTGGCACAGTGCTATATTAACCAGACCATCCCCTGGCATGGCACAGTGCTATAGTAACCAGACCATCCCCTGGCACAGTGCTATATTAACCAGACCATCCCCTGGCATGGCACAGTGCTATATTAACCAGACCATCAGCTGGCATGGCACAGTGCTATATTAACCAGACCATCCCCTGGCACAGTGCTATATTAACCAGACCATCAGCTGGCATGGCACAGTGCTATATTAACCAGACCATCCCCTGGCACAGTGCTATATTAACCAGACCATCAGCTGGCATGGCACAGTGTTATATTAACCAGACCATCCCCTGGCATGGCACAGTGCTATATTAACCAGACCATCCCCTGGCACAGTGCTATATTAACCAGACCATCCTCTAGCATGGCACAGTGCTATATTAACCAGACCATCCCCTGGCATGGCACAGTGCTATATTAACCAGACCATCCCCTGGCATGGCACAGTGCTATATTAACCAGACCATCCCCTAGCATGGCACAGTGCTATATTAACCAGACCATCCCCTGGCATGGCACAGTGCTATATTAACCAGACCATCCCCTGGCATGGCACAGTGCTATATTAACCAGACCATCCCCTGGCACAGTGCTATATTAACCAGACCATCCCCTGGCACAGTGCTATATTAACCAGACCATCCTCTAGCATGGCACAGTGCTATATTAACCAGACCATCCCCTGGCATGGCACAGTGCTATAATAACCAGACCATCCCCTAGCATGGCACAGTGCTATATTAACCAGACCATCCCCTGGCATGGCACAGTGCTATATTAACCAGACCATCCCCTGGCACAGTGCTATATTAACCAGACCATCCACTGGCACAGTACTATATTTACCAGACCATCCCCTGGCACAGTGCTATATTAACCCGACCATCCCCTAGCATGGCACAGTGCTATATTAACCAGACCATCCCCTGGCATGGCACAGTGCTATATTAACCAGACCATCCCCTGGCATGGCACAGTGCTATATTAACCAGACCATCCCCTGGCACAGTGCTATATTAACCAGACCATCCCCTGGCATGGCACAGTGCTATATTAACCAGACCATCCCCTGGCACAGTGCTATATTAACCAGACCATCCTCTAGCATGGCACAGTGCTATATTATCCAGACCATCCCCTGGCATGGCACAGTGCTATATTAACCAGACCATCCCCTAGCATGGCACAGTGCTATATTAACCAGACCATCCCCTGACATGGCACAGTGCTATATTAACCAGACCATCCCCTGGCATGGCACAGTGCTATATTAACCAGACCATCCCCTGGCATGGCACAGTGCTATATTAACCAGACCATCCCCTGGCACAGTGCTATATTAACCAGACCATCCTCTAGCATGGCACAGTGCTATATTAACCAGACCATCCCCTGGCACAGTGCTATATTAACCAGACCATCCCCTAGCATGGCACAGTGCTATATTAACCCGACCATCCCCTAGCATGGCACAGTGCTATATTAACCAGACCATCCCCTAGCATGGCACAGTGCTATATTAACCAGACCATCCCCTGGCACAGTGCTATATTAACCAGACCATCCCCTGGCACAGTGCTATATTAACCAGACCATCCCCTGGCACAGGGCTATATTAACCAGACCATCCCCTAGCATGGCACAGTGCTATATTAACCAGACCATCCCCTGGCACAGTGCTATATTAACCAGACCATCCCCTGGCACAGTGCTATATTAACCAGACCATCCCCTGGCATGGCACAGTGCTATATTAACCAGACCATCCCCTAGCATGGCACAGTGCTATATTAACCAGACCATCCCCTGGCACAGTGCTATATTAACCAGACCATCCCCTGGTACAGTGCTATATTAACCAGACCATCCCCTGGCATGGCACAGTGCTATAGTAACCAGACCATCCCCTGGCACAGTGCTATATTAACCAGACCATCCCCTGGCATGGCACAGTGCTATATTAACCAGACCATCAGCTGGCATGGCACAGTGCTATATTAACCAGACCATCCCCTGGCACAGTGCTATATTAACCAGACCATCAGCTGGCATGGCACAGTGCTATATTAACCAGACCATCCCCTGGCACAGTGCTATATTAACCAGACCATCAGCTGGCATGGCACAGTGTTATATTAACCAGACCATCCCCTGGCATGGCACAGTGCTATATTAACCAGACCATCCCCTGGCACAGTGCTATATTAACCAGACCATCCTCTAGCATGGCACAGTGCTATATTAACCAGACCATCCCCTGGCATGGCACAGTGCTATATTAACCAGACCATCCCCTGGCACAGTGCTATATTAACCAGACCATCCTCTAGCATGGCACAGTGCTATATTAACCAGACCATCCCCTGGCATGGCACAGTGCTATATTAACCAGACCATCCCCTGGCATGGCACAGTGCTATATTAACCAGACCATCCCCTAGCATGGCACAGTGCTATATTAACCAGACCATCCCCTGGCATGGCACAGTGCTATATTAACCAGACCATCCCCTGGCATGGCACAGTGCTATATTAACCAGACCATCCCCTGGCATGGCACAGTGCTATATTAACCAGACCATCCCCTGGCACAGTGCTATATTAACCAGACCATCCCCTAGCATGGCACGGTGCTATATTAACCCGACCATCCCCTAGCATGGCACAGTGCTATATTAACCAGACCATCCCCTAGCATGGCACAGTGCTATATTAACCAGACCATCCCCTAGCATGGCACAGTGCTATATTAACCAGACCATCCCCTGGCATGGCACAGTGCTATATTAACCAGACCATCCCCTAGCATGGCACAGTGCTATATTAACCAGACCATCCCCTGGCACAGTGCTATATTAACCAGACCATCCCCTGGTACAGTGCTATATTAACCAGACCATCCCCTGGCATGGCACAGTGCTATAGTAACCAGACCATCCCCTGGCACAGTGCTATATTAACCAGACCATCCCCTGGCATGGCACAGTGCTATATTAACCAGACCATCAGCTTGCATGGCACAGTGCTATATTAACCAGACCATCCCCTGGCACAGTGCTATATTAACCAGACCATCAGCTGGCATGGCACAGTGCTATATTAACCAGACCATCCCCTGGCACAGTGCTATATTAACCAGACCATCAGCTGGCATGGCACAGTGTTATATTAACCAGACCATCCCCTGGCATGGCACAGTGCTATATTAACCAGACCATCCCCTGGCACAGTGCTATATTAACCAGACCATCCTCTAGCATGGCACAGTGCTATATTAACCAGACCATCCCCTGGCATGGCACAGTGCTATATTAACCAGACCATCCCCTGGCACAGTGCTATATTAACCAGACCATCCTCTAGCATGGCACAGTGCTATATTAACCAGACCATCCCCTGGCATGGCACAGTGCTATATTAACCAGACCATCCCCTGGCATGGCACAGTGCTATATTAACCAGACCATCCCCTAGCATGGCACAGTGCTATATTAACCAGACCATCCCCTGGCATGGCACAGTGCTATATTAACAGACCATCCCCTGTGTGCTATATTAACCAGACCATCCCCTGGCATGGCACAGTGCTATATTAACCAGACCATCCCCTGGCATGGCACGTGCATGGCACAGTGCTATATTAACAGTGCACAGTATATTAACCGACCATCCCCTAGCATGGCACAGTGCTATATTAACCAGACCATCCCCTAGCATGGCACAGTGCTATATTAACCAGACCATCCCCTAGCATGGCACAGTGCTATATTAACCCGACCATCCCCTAGCATGGCACAGTGCTATATTAACCAGACCATCCCCTGGCATGGCACAGTGCTATATTAACCAGACCATCCCCTGGCATGACAGTGCTATATCCCATCCCCTGGCACAGTGCTATAAGAGGACACTACCCCTATGTCAAGAGAGAGAGTATTGGCCCAGCGTGAAACCTCACAATACTAGACATCGAGGAAATTGAAAACAACCTCTGTTAACATGTACAAGTCTGGTACAGTAATGGTGCAGGGCTTCCCCAAGCAGTTCCAGCAGGACTTTTATGGGATCAAAGAGAGAAGACAGCAGGAAAAGATCTCTCTCTGTGATGACTCCCCCATCCTGAGTCTGATCCCAGCTCTTCAAACTGTCCTGCAGACAAGGATGTTCAACCCGACCCCCCCCTTCCCCAGTACGGAACACACCCAGGTCCCACAACTGCACTGCTCCTCCATCATTGAGAGGGATAAATTCACAGAGCTGGAGAGAGACATGGTGGAGCTCAGAGAGCTGGAGAGAGACATGGTGGAGCTCAGAGAGCTAGTCCACACAATCCAGACAGAACAAATCAAGCACAACAACCCCCCAGAAGGTGGAGATGGATGGCTGGTATAGAGCAGACCTAACTCACTCTATTAAATTAGTCAAAACAGGAACATTTGACATCTGGCTAGAAATTAATAAGGAAATTATCTCAATAGAGAAGGAAACTATGTCGCAAGTTACGACTTCACAGGATTGCTGTTTGAACGTAAAAACATTTTTTTTTAAATCAAAATGTTTTTTTGGCAGAAATGCCTTCTGGAACATGTGAACTTTCATGTGCCTTAATATCAAACTTGTACACCATCTGTAAATACGAATACAATTGTTAAATTGCAAGCCGAGTTAGTTTAGCCACAGAAAAAAGTGAGCAATCTTGCCACTAACCATGATTGGCTGAGATAATGAGTGGGCTGGACATCCCGAGAGATGAGTTTGGATTGGTCCACCATATAGCACACGTCTGTCTATTGGAGCTGGTCAGTATGTCTAGATAATCGCGGCTTTTAAAAAAATGTATTGTGTACTGAAACTGCAAAAACCCAACGTCAAGTTAAAGTGTACTGTTAGCTAGCTAATTAATGTTAGCAGGCTGGCTCGCTAGCTAACGTTATGTGTATGATCTCCACTTTCTAGAGGACTGAGTTTTGAAATCAGTGGAATTCGAGTATGATAGCTAAGGAGATGGAGAAAACATCAGTCTGCATTACATCGTGCATCAGACAAGAGACGCGTCCAAACATGATGTATACTGGTAAGCTAACATTAGTTGGCTGGGTTGCTAGCTAACGTTATGTTTATGATCTTATTCTTCGTATCTCAGACACATTTGCTTGACTAGTTATAGCTATAGAACCTGGTTGGTTAGCTACCTGCAGATTCATCCAGTGTGGCAACGTCATGAGTTGTGATTATGGTCCGTTGTTTAGCTAGCTAGCTACATGTCTTAACAAAAGACTTTTGACAAAGTATTTTAATTTCAAGTTAGTGTACTGTTAGCTAGCTAGCTAACGTTAGCTGGCTGGCTCACTAACTAATGTAACGTCAAGTGTTGGGATTCATTGTTTACCTAGCTAGCTATCTAGCTACATTTCCTAACAAAATACTCTTGTCTTAGTATGCCAGAGTGCAGAATAACTGATTCATTTTTGAACGCTCAACACCCGTTGAATATGTCCGGTGTCAGTAAACGTCAGCGACAACAAAGTGTAATTCAGTTGTTGCCAGCAGCACCGGTACAGTCACCAACTCTCTGGATAACATGAAAACTGCCTAACCTGAATGGGTGTAGACAAAGAAGGGCTCTCCAATAGTAGTATGAAAACATTGAAAGATCGTTTTTTCAAAAGTGAGTTTACAAGTTGATCAACCCATCAAAGCAGAATTACTGTCCCATTGTTTCCTCAAATGCAGTGTATGATACCATTTTGTAGCTCTGAGTCTCTACTTGTATCCAATGTAAAACATTCAAATCTTAGAATCAACCATTAAAGACTACCAGAACCCAATGGATTAAACATTGAATGAACTACACTACAGGACAAGATACAAACCCTCCAACCCGAAAAAGGCCTGTGGGATTGATGTTATCCTAAATTAAATTATTAAATATACAGACCACAAATTCCAATTGACAATAATAAAACTCTTTAACATCATCCTCAGCTCTGGCATATTCCCCAATATCTGGAACCAAGGACTGATCATCCCAATCCACAAAAGACAAATTTAACTCCAAAAAACTACAGTGGGACATGCATCAACAGCAACCTTGGGAAAAATCCTCTGCATTATCATTAACAGCAGACTCGTACATTTCCCCCTGCAAAAACAATGTACTGAGAAAATGTCAAAATATCATTTTACCAAACTACCTTACGACAGACCACGTATTCACCCTGCACACTATGTATATTTGTAAACAACAGCTGGTGCATGATATCTAAGGAAGTCTCGAGGTTTTGTTCACCTGAGGTAGAGTATCTCATGATATGCTGTAGACCACACTATCTAACTAGAGAGTTCTCATCTGTATTATTCGTAGCTGTCTACACACCACCACAGACCGATGCTTTTGAGATTTTGCTCGCCTGAGGTAGAGTATCTCATGATAAGCTGTAGACCACACAATTTTACCAAGAGAGTCTATATGTTTCGTAGTTGTCTATTTACCACCACAGACCGATGCTGGCACTAAGACCGCACTCAATGAGCTGTATTAATCCATAAGCAGACAGGAAATGCTCATCCAGAGGTGGCGCTCCAAGTGGCCGGGGACTTTAATGCAGAGAAACGTAAATCCGTTTGACCTCATTTCTACCAGCATGTTAAATGTGCAACCAGAGGGAAAAAAATAGACCCCTTTAATCTACACACAGAGATGCATACAAAGCTCTCCCTCACCCTCCAGTTGGCAAATCTGACCATAATTATATCCTCCTGATTCCTGCTTACAAGCAAAAATTAAATCAGGAAGCACCATTGACTCGGTCAATGAAAATAGTGTTCAACTGAAGCAGATGCTAAGCTACAGGACTGTTTTGCACAGACTGGAACATGTTCTGGGATTGTTCTGATGGCATTGAGGAGGACACCACATCAGTCACTGGCTTCATCAATAAGTGCATTCACGACATCGTCCCCACAGTGACTGTACATACATATCCCAACCAGAAGCCATGGATTACAGGCAACATCCGCACTGAGCATAAGGCTAGAGCTGCAGCTTTCAAGGAGCAGGACTCTAACCCGGAAGCTTATAAGAAATCCCGCTATGCCCTGCGACAAAACCATCAAACAAGCAAAGCATCAATACAGGAATAAGATCTAATTGTACTACACCGGCTCCGTCGCTCGTTGGATGTGGCAGGGCTTGAAAACTATTTCAGACTTCAAAAGGGAAGCACAGCCGAGATCTGCCCAGTGACACGAGCCTACCAGACGAACTAAACTACTTCTACACTCGCTTTGAGGCAAATAACACTGAAACATCCTCAATGACATTAAAGTCCCCGGCTGTCATTGAGGATGTTTCAGTGTCATAAGGTACTTTACCTCAGGCAAGCAATACCTCAAGACTTTTTTAATGTTAGACATCATGAACCAGCTGTTATTGACAAATAGACACACACACACCCAAACTTCGTCTTAACAAACATAGCTTCTCTGTTCTGAATTGAAAATCTATATTATTTTTTTATTTTAACCTTTTTATTTTAACCTTTATTTAACTAGGCAAGTCAGTTAAGAAGAAATTCTTATTTTCAATGAAGGCCTAGGAACAGTGGGTTAACTGGTCTAGGAACAGTGGGTTAACTGGTCTAGGAACAGTGGGTTAATTGCCTGTTCAGGGGCAGAACGACAGATTTGTACCTTGTCAGCTCGGGGGTTTGAACTTGCAACCTTCCGGTTACTAGTCCAACACTCTAACCACTAGGCTACCCTGCCGCCCCATCAATGACATTTTCCAATGATTGCATTTTAGCAAGTAGAACGGAAGGCAGTGGGAGTTTACTCTCTCACCTATGGATTCTCAAAAGGCAGCTTGATCTGCGTCCTCTTTTCCTCTGTCTTTTCTTCACGCAAATGACGTGGATCTGGGCCTGTTCCCGGGAGAACAGTATATCTTCCTCATCGGACTCCTTAAAGGAAAAAGCTTCTTCCAGTTCGTTGTGAGTAATCGCTGTTCTGATGTACAGAAGTTATTTTCAGTCATAAGAGACGGTAGCAGCAACATTATGTACAAAATAAGTTACAAACAACGCAACAACAACAAAAAAGAACAAAATATAACAATTGTTTACGGGCGTAAAACGTCAGCCAACCTCTTCTGGCACCATCTTATAGATCTTCGAATCATCTCTCTCAGGCGTACGTTACACAGACGCACAACCCATGATGCCTTCGAAAAACGAGGGAATATTTTGAAAGCAAAACATTGACGTGTCTCATTCCTTCAGAATCTATATTGATCGATGGCATGCTGGTTGGTGGTTCTCACTTTTCCTCAGAAAGTCAGAGACTGAGACCTCATTACAGGCCAAGGATCGTTCATTTTCTAGCCTGTCCAAAATGGCATCCTAATATAGTGCACTTCTTTTGACCAGGGGCCATAGGGTCATAGGGCCATAGGGTCATAGGGCCAGACCATCATCCCCTCAGCACTCTATTGACTGGCCTAGATGGGTATTGATCAGCTAGACTGATAGGTTCATGAGGGCTGTCCATTAGTCACTACACACCCACCCATGCACGCACGCACACACGCACCCACACTCAGCCCTGTGAACTATTAACACAACACAGGTGGCTGCTATACTATCAACTGAGGAAGAGGTCAAGAAGGATTACTTTTTCAGGAAGAGGTGAAGGAGGATGGCTCTTTC
>NW_024607501.1:15000-25000 GCF_018296145.1 Oncorhynchus tshawytscha | reverse complement strand
ATCAGGTAGGATCAGTCCCTCACCGTTCAGACATCAGGTAGGATCAGTCCCTCACCGTTCAGACATCAGGTAGGATCAGTCCCTCACCGTTCAGACACCAGGTAGGATCAGTCATCAGGTAGGATCAGTCCCTCACCGTTCAGACGCCAGGTAGGATCAGTCCCTCACCGTTCAGACATCAGGTAGGATCAGTCCCTCACCGTTCAGACATCAGGTAGGATCAGTCCCTCACCGTTCAGACACCAGGTAGGATCAGTCCCTCACCGTTCAGACACCAGGTAGGATCAGTCCCTTACCGTTCAGACACCAGGTAGGATCAGTCATCAGGTAGGATCAGTCCCTCACCGTTCAGACATCAGGTAGGATCAGTCCCTCACCGTTCAGACATCAGGTAGGACAGGCCACCGTTCAGTCATCAGGTAGGATCAGTCCCTCACCGTTCAGACATCAGGTAGGATCAGTCCCTCACCGTTCAGACATCAGATAGGATCAGTCCCTCACCGTTCAGACACCAGGTAGGATCAGTCATCAGGTAGGATCAGTCCCTCACCGTTCAGTCATCAGGTAGGATCAGTCCTCACCGTTCAGACATCAGGTAGGATCAGTCCTCACCGTTCAGACACCAGGTAGGATCAGTCATCAGGTAGGATCAGTCCCTCACCGTTCAGTCATCAGGTAGGATCAGTCCCTCACCGTTCAGACATCAGGTAGGATCAGTCCCTCACCGTTCAGACACCAGGTAGAATCAGTCATCAGTCAGTCCTCACCGTTCAGTCATCAGGTAGCATCAGTCCCTCACCGTTCAGTCATCAGGTAGGATCAGTCCCTCACCGTTCAGACATCAGGTAGGATCAGTCCCTCACCGTTCAGACATCAGGTAGGATCAGTCCCTCACCGTTCAGACATCAGGTAGGATCAGTCCTCACCGTTCAGACATCAGGTAGGATCAGTCCCTTACCGTTCCAAGCGTTCAGACATCAGGTAGGTCTGGTTGGCCTCCATGATGAAGGTGAGCTGGTTGAGGAGGTCCTCTGATTGGATGAGCCCCTCCAGACGTCCCCACCACCGTCATCTTACGGTCCTTCAACATGATCATGGCCAGGAACGGGTAAGTGTTCTCACGCAACGCCTGGGACACTGAGGTACAGACACACAGGGGGAAAAAAACACACCAAACACACATTAAAACAACACTGAAATAAAGTGATTGATTAAGATCATCCATCATCCCTAAGAGATTCCACCTCATATCTTAAGAGGACACTGAAGAAAATCATCCATCATCCCTAAGAGATTCCACCTCATATCTTAAGAGGACACTGATGAAAATCATCCATCATCCCTAAGAGATTCCACCTCATATCTTAAGAGGACACTGATGAAAATCATCCATCATCCCTAAGAGATTCCACCTCATATCTTAAGAGGACACTGATGAAAATCATCCATCATCCCTAAGAGATTCCACCTCATATCTTAAGAGGACACTGATGAAAATCATCCATCATCCCTAAGAGATTCCACCTCATATCTTAAGAGGACACTGATGAAAATCATCCATCATCCCTAAGAGATTCCACCTCATATCTTAAGAGGACACTGAAGAAAATCATCCATCATCCCTAAGAGATTCCACCTCATATCTTAAGAGGACACTGATGAAATTCATCCATCATCCCTAAGAGATTCCACCTCATATCTTAAGAGGACACTGATGAAAATCATCCACAGTTCCAGCACAAATGATTTACTTTTATTTTTCTTTAACCCCATTTAACCATATCAAACTGACTGAGAACACGTCCTCATTTACAACAACAACGAAGAGTGAAGGACGAGGCCAGTTCCTCTTTGTAGAATGTATCTTCAGCTCTAGGAGATCTAGGTAGTGAAGACGCAATGCAAGAGTAGACGGATGTGTACCTCTGTATCCCTCAGGCCTGCTGGTGGAACAGGCCCAGAACAGCATCCTGGTGTTGAGGAAGGTCAGGACCTCTTCTGTACATAACGTGGAGCTGGAGGAAGATGGAAACAGAAGCATCATTAATATAAACCGTGAGAGGAAAGATGTACCGAGTACACTTTAAGGAAAACATCTAATAAATGAAGAGTGGATGGTATGTGTATAATACCAAGCATGACACAAATAAAGAAACAGGCATGGTATGCCTTCGTCCAATCAACTGAATCCATATTCAAACCAATCATCAACAGACCCTGAATTATAACTAGATAACCAACTAATGATTCTTGCCTCCCTGGAAAAAGGACAATAGTACCCAACGGTGCCTGGCCTTCCAGAGTTTGGGTATTGCATTGTAGTATCATTGTGCATTTTGTTGCCCGTGTATGTTGACCTCGTGTAAAGTGATCACTTGTTATTGGACCTACCGACAGAACTGGTCTGTATCCTGGTGGTCCTCTCCATGGAGGTAAACTAACAAGTAGCGAAGCTCACGTTTGGCATCGTTCAATGCCTACAGGGGGAAAACAAAAACACACACCTCACTGAATAACACCACCAGATGTCGACCAAGTTAGACATCGATTCAATCCACGTAGAACCTACATGGATTCTGGAACATCCACTTTCTTAAAACCATTTAGTCGGTTGTTCAATAAAATACAACGTAAGGTGTGTCAACTGGGGGGGGTGTTCTTCTGCGTTCTAGCATACTTGTTGTGGATGGTCAAGGTACTAGTATCCCAAATTGAGAATTAAACTGGGGAACCTGAGTAACACACCTGGCTATATGTTCCCTGGTAAAACACTGGATGCGATCGACCGTACTTCTCTTCAAAACTATGGATGAAGGAGACCACGTCACCCACAGGGTCTGTGACGCGTCCACGAGGGTCTGGCCTGACCCACCGCAGGGCAAACCTGGTTAGGAAGGAGGAGGAGGAACCAATCAGTCACCTTTATACAGAAACGTCAGGGGAACTGATGGCCAAATACAGTTTCTTTGTATTACCTGAATATGTCCAGAAGTGTGTAATATGTCAATCTGAAAGGTAGCATTATCATGTAGTAACTCCATCCTATTAATCCCTGGACAAACATAAGAAAAAGACCAGATGCAACATGGTCAGAAAAGTGGGAAGATTGAATGAGAAAACTACAGCTGGATGATTTCAGTAAGCAGAAGGTTGCGCCACTGTGTATGCGAATGTCATATTGCAGATTCTACCTTAAAGTTGAGATGCTAGAACAGTTTACCGGTGACATATAAGAGCAAAATGAGAAGAACATCATAAGAGACAGAGAGACAGAATGTGTGTGTACGTACTCTGGGTTGTGGCCTGGAGACGATATAGCTATACACTCTGTGGTCTGCTGTGTTGACCTGTAAGGGTCTGGAGGGCGGAGGGTTAAACACACTGGGAACTCCTTCCTGCTCGTTCAGTCTGTCCTGCACTGCAGCCTGGGAACGAACACACACACACACCATTTTCCATTTGATCTCACCGTGCACACCACAAGAAGACTAAACCGTGTCGCAGAGCTCATGCAGAATATTGAAGGCAACATTTCTCATATATATATTACTGCACGTAGGTCATTTATAACAGTGCAACCTCTGATGAACTATTGGATTCACTGGGTGCATCATAACCTGTGTATAATGTAGTCGTTAAGGCCCACATCAAAAACAGCCATTCATGTATTTTGGGGGGACAGTTCTTACCTCGATGTTCCAATTGTGTTGTTCTAATGTACGACGACATTGGTCCATAGACTCTAAACCTGTCAAGTCCTGGAAAATCAAATGCAAAAAAAATTACAATCTGAACTCTCAGATCTAACACTGGTTGGTGTACACGAGATTGGACAAATCTGTGAAGTTATGTTCAACCGAATTTATTTCCAATATGTTACTTTCCTACAGGCCATTTCCACATCTTGGGTATGGATGAGACAGAGGGGGCCTTACTAGGAATGAACCAGTCATTGCTTGTCATGTGTCATTAACAGTTGTGTGTGTCTGATGTTCACTATCAAACCATCTTCTAGCTAAAATGCTAAGTAACGTTAGCTTGGCTGACCAAGTAAACTGCTAGCTAGCTAGTTAGCCAACTGTCGTTAGCTTAGCTAGTTAGTTAGTTGGCGTAAGTTAACCAAGTGCTGCAGATAACCAAGTTAAACATGTCCTTTCTAATTCACATTACACTGATTTAAGTTTGTTGATTCGTTTCTTTGTGAGTATTGTCGGGAACGAACTAGCAACTCAAGACAATATTTAGGATAGAAAATAATTGTTGTGTTGCTAGATTAGATATAACGTTAACGGTAGCAAGTTAGCTAACGTTAGCGGTGGCGCTATGGGGTATCAACATTATATTGTCAAAAAAGCGTTTTTTTTACACCCATTAGCGTGCTTTATTTTAGATAATGTCCTTCATATATCTAAACATACATTAATATGGAGTTATATAAAAAATAAATACTTAAACCTGAAGAAAGGCTGACTACCTGAAATTGAAGGAGTTTTTCGGTCTGCGCCTGAGATAATTCCTGCTCCTCTGGCGCCGCCATCTTACCTCGCCAACAGTGACGTGCAATTCGCAAACGATTCATTATTCGACTCTTTTTTTTTTTTTTTTACTGACTCGAGAGTCATGATTCATTGATTCATTATTCGACTCTTTTTTTTTTTTTTTTTACTGACTCGAGAGTCATGATTCACTTATTCATTTAATCGAGTCTTTTTTTTTTTACTGACTCGAGAGTCATGATTCATTGATTCATTAGTCGACTCTTTTTTTTTTTTTTACTGACTCGAGAGTCATGATTCATTTTTCTGAATGACTCATTCGTTTGAGTTGTTCGTTTGACCTGCCTAGTGCTGGCAGTAATGATTCCAACAACACGATTGATACACGCTGCTCTGTCTCAGTGGCTCCCAGAGGACTGTTCCGAGCACCAAACTGTCTGTCATATGCGCGGAAAATTGATAATAAGCATAGTACATAGAGAAGAAAAATACATGTTTAGAACTGATAATTGATCATGGTACAAGAATGTTTGCAATTTATTGAATGTTACGGAAACAGCGTTGTAGAACCAAAACATACACAGCCTCTGCTCATCAAACTCGAGAACTAAAAGCCAATTTATGTTTGATTCCGAAGATGTGGTCAGCAGATTCATATGGAGGGTGAGATGCAATTGCGGAGGCAACCAGAGGCATGAAGAAGCCAAATTGAGCTCTATATGGTGTCAATGTGCACCTCTCACATTTTGCAATAATGTAGCTCATCATTGACATGATTGGTTGAGGTTGGGTGGGGGCTACAGGTCCAGTATAAACACAAACTCAATTTGTGTAACCTTTATTTAACTAGGCATGTCCGTTAAAAACGAATTATTATTTACAATGACGGCGTCATGCTAGAGGCATCACTACAGACCCTGGTTTGATTCCACGCTGTATCACAAACCGGCCGTGATTGGGAGTCCCATATGGCGGCGAACAATTGGCCCAGTGTCGTTAGGGTTTGGCCGGGATAGGCCCGTCATTGTAAATACGAATTTGTTCTTAACTGACTTGCCTAGTTAAATAAAATAAAAATGGTGAATGATGTAAATGAGAGGCTCGGAGAATCCTAACTCTTTCCAGTTTTCAGTTCATCGTTCACTGGGGGTCCTGAGTGCGTTGGGCATGAAAAGCGCTGCATGGCAAATATGTTATCTGCATTGGCTGTGCAGCATTTATGGTGATATGGCCTCTGCAGAAGTCAAAGCATTCATGTTCTTGCACAGCGCTGTTATGAAGGAAGTGAGTTTGCGTCTATACAGGACCTCCGTCCCTCATCTACTGTCAACCAATAATGTCAATGCGGAGCTATACCGAACACCCTCTGCATTGTTACAAAATGTGAGAGGCAAGGCCGAATTTGGCCTCAGTTGCGTCACACCATCCAGTGCCTCCGACCACATTTTCGGATCAAGCGTAAATTGGCTCTTATTGACTCGAGTGAAATGAGTCGAAAAACTCGTTATTTTGACGAAACGAGTGGAAAAGATCCGAGTCAGTAAAAACACAGAACAATGAGTCAGACATTTCACCGGATGTATAAATGTTAAGCATCCGGTTGAAGTTTCCTCTCACTGCCAAATATGGCGATGAGAGGAAGCTCAGTGGCTTACAGTGGGGAAAAATGTAACGAGATGTATTTTGGCCGTCATGCACATTTTCTCCTCAATTAAACGTTTGTTCTCAATAGAGTCTTCTGTTTCCGAAACTACAGTCTGTACCAAACAGAGTGGACTACGTTTTGTAGGCTTTACCCTTTGCCAAAGTAAAACATAATAATAGCGTTGCTTAGTAGGACTGCAAGGGCGAATTGAGTTATTGCACAAACGCGATTCATACTAGGCGTCCCCTAACGAAATATGCAAATAAATGCTAGAACGCGCCAATAGGATCTCGCTAGCTCATGCTTGGCCCTGCCCACCTCAATGTCTGTTCTGCCCACTATGGTTAATTTGATCCAATTGGAAATGAAAGGCTCTGTTCTATCTTGGATTAGTTATATAACATCTTCGGTAAAATGACAAAAATTTCGGTCAAACTTCCGGTCTGTCACTACTCGCCAATCCCCTACCAAGACAAAGAAGAGGCAAAGCGAGAGGGTTACTCTGCCAAACATCTATCCAGGAAAATAAGACCAAGAAGTGAGGAATTTTTGTATGGAGGTTAACGAGAGAGTGTCGAATTTGGTCAACTAAAGAATAAATTGATAATTTCTCCACAAGGCTTTATATTTGATCAATAGAAGTTTCATAATGGGGCGCGTTCGACATTGCAGCCGACTTTAAAAGACAAGACTGACTAATTTACAAATCACCTTGAATCATAAATAGCTACTCAATATTATTTGTAGATCAGTCAGTTGGTCACAATTTACCCATGATGCAGCAAGGATTTGATGCTCTCCAACCAAGGGTGTGTTCGTAAATGTAATCTGGAGTGCCAGGGTGCACTCAGTGTCAGATTGTCCATCAGTAAATTCAGAGCGTTTTGCTCTCGAAGCGTTCAGAGAGCCACACTGGACGCTCTGGCTAAAGAGTAGCGTTGATCCAAGCATTCTGATCTCACAACAGCAGTCAAGCATCCAAGCTAACTGGCTAACGTTGGCTAGTTTCCCAGCTACTCCCAGACACAAATGAGAGAACACCTCACTCTGACCATTTTACTCTCCCTAACAGCGCTGGTTAGGCTGTTTTCATGTTATCCAGAGCATTGGTGACTGTAACTGTGCTGCAGGCAATAATTTAAATCACACTTTTTCCCCCCCGACGTTTACTGACACCGCCCATATTCAACGGGTGTTGAGCGTTTGTAAATTCATCAGTTATTCTGCGCTCTGGCACACTCAGACGAGAGTGCTCTGAAATCGGAGTAGATAGCCAGAGTGAATTTACAAACGCACCCCAAGCGGCGAGGGTTCCGGCAAAGACAGTACAGTAGGAGTATGAAGCAGAAACTGCTTCTCCAATGGAAATCACCGATCACTCTTGTAAGAGATGTCATGGCGATGTTGTCTAACTAAACTCATGTGCAGAAACAGGTCATCAGGTCTAACGGTCGTCTTGCGCCCAATTGCTTATGTGCAGGCCTCAAATCAAAAGGCACTCCTTCGATATAAAATAAAACAATTTAAGAAAATGAAAACGCCTCAGTTTGTCACTTTCACAAGGTTTGGAGTAATAACATGTTCAACCACTTAAGACATTGTCTCGAATCTAGGTTGTGGATTTCGGTTGTGGATTTCGGTTGTGGATCTAGGTTGTGGATTTCGGTTGTGAATCTAGGTTGTGGATCTAGGTTGTGAATCTAGGTTGTGGATCTAGGTTGTGGATTTCGGTTGTGGATTTCGGTTGTGAATCTAGGTTGTGGATTTCGGTTGTGAATCTAGGTTGTGGATTTCGGTTGTGGATTTCGGTTGTGGATTTCTGTTGTGGATTTCGGTTGTGAATCTAGGTTGTGGATTTCTGTTGTGGATCTAGGTTGTGGATTTCGGTTGTGAATCTAGGTTGTGGATTTCGGTTGTGAATCTAGGTTGTGGATTTCGGTTGTGAATCTAGGTTGTGGATTTCGGTTGTAAATCTAGGTTGTGGATCTAGAATCTAGTTGTGGATTTCGGTTGTGAATCTAGGTTGTGGATTTCGGTTGTAAATCTAGGTTGTGGATCTAGGTTGTGGATTTCGGTTGTGAATCTAGGTTGTGGATTTCGGTTGTGAATCTAGGTTGTGGATTTCGGTTGTGAATCTAGGTTGTGGATTTCGTGTTGTGGATTTCGGGAAAATAAACGGCAAAGGAAGAATGTTTCACTTCTCTCATTGATTTCTCAAACCTCGGACTTCCTAATAAGCTACTTTAGTCATCACTTTGTGCACAAAAACAGCCATTGAATTATTCAATGACATTTTGGTGTATCTGCCCTCTCATTGGCTACACTGTTCCCACCTGATCTCACCTCCTCCAGCAGGCCTTCCATCTTTGAGGACATGTATTTCCATTGTTAGAGCGATCACTCAACAATCTTGCCAATATAAAATATCATCTTTGACCAAATACGTAAAACACTCTTAGGCGGTGTAGCAGTGACCAAATGCAAACCTCTACCTCTACCTACCATTTAGAGTACTACAATCTGTCTGATAAAATGTGTCGGTTTGTTCATGATCAATGTCCCTATCAATTCGATGCACAGTGTGGTTACAATCTATATATACACTGAACATAAATATGAAAATAACATGTAAAGTGTTGGTCCCATGTTTCATGAGCTGAAATAAAAGATACCAGAAATGTTCCATACTCACAAAACGCATATTTCCATCAAATTGTTTACATCCTTGTTAGTGAGCATTTGCCAAGATAATCCATCCACTTGACAGGTGTGGCATATCAATAAACTGATTAAACAGCATGATCATTACCACAGGTGCACCTTGTGCTGGGGACAATAAAAGGCCACTCTAAAATGTGTAGATTTGTCACACAACACTATGCCACAGACATCTCATGTTTTGAGGGAACGTGCAACTGACATGCTGACTGCAGGAACTTCCACCAGAGCTGTTGCCAGAAAATGTTATGTTAATTTCTCTACAATAAACTGCCTCCAACATTGTTTTGAGAATTTGGCAGTCCGTCCAACCAGTCTCACAACCGCAGAACACCTTTAACCACGCCAGCCCAGAACCTCCACATCCGGCTTCTTCACCTGCGGGATTATCTAAGGACAGGTGCTGAGAAGTATTTCTGTCTGTAATAAAGCCCTTTTGCAGGGGAAAAACTCATTCTGATTGGCTGGTCCTGGCTCCCCCAGTGCCCACCCAGGCCCACCCTTGGCTGCACCCCAGCACAATAACGTGAAATCCATAGATTAGGGCCTCATTCATTTCTTTCATTTGACTGATTTCCTGATATGCACTGTAACTCAGTAAAATCTTTAAAATGGTTGCGTTTATGTTTTTGATCAGTATATTTGACTATGCTTTCAAGTTTCCAACACGTTGCAACACTTGGTCAAAGGTGGCCCCTAGTAACGTAAGTCTTTGCGTAATATTTTATTTATTTATTCATCCGTTATTTTACCAGGTAAATTGACTGAGAACACGTTCTCATTTGCAGCAACGACCTGGGGAATAGTTACAGGGGAGAGGAGGGGGATGAATGAGCCAATTGTAAATTGGGGATTATTAGGTGACAGTGATGCTTTGAGGGCCAGATTGGGAATATCATGTGATGTTTACGGAAGCACTCTCATTAGGTCATCTCTCATATTTTCAACGTCTTTGTTCCAAACCATTCATTCCCTTCCTCTGTAGCTGGCAACCGTAGCTTCGTGAACACACACTCTGCAGGCATGGCAGCTGCTGTCGCTACCTCGTTTGTCTCTGAACAGTCAGCGACAACGACCCAACAACCACTGCTCGACATATCCAAGCCCCATGTTATAGACGGATTTATACACCTCTATCTCG
>NW_024607501.1:0-10000 GCF_018296145.1 Oncorhynchus tshawytscha | reverse complement strand
ATCAGTTACTGCTAGCTACCGTTACACAATCAGTTACTGCTAGCTACCGTTACACAATCAGTTACTGCTAGCTACCGTTAAACAATCAGTTACTGCTAGCTACCGTTAAATAATCAGTTACTACTAGCTACCGTTAAATAATCAGTTACTACTAGCTACCGTTAAATAATCAGTTACTACTAGCTACCGTTAAATAATCAGTTACTGCTAGCTACCGTTAAATAAACATTTACTGCTAGCTACCGTTAAATAATCAGTTACTGCTAGCTACCGTTAAATAATCAGTTACTGCTAGCTACCGTTAACCCTCCCGTTGTCTCGGCGGGTCAGAGTGACCCGGGCAGGGTTACGAGTTGATCCCCGTGTCTGTGTGGGTCAGAGTGACCCCGGGCAGCGTTATGAGTTGATCACCCGTGTCTGTGTGGGTCAGAGAGACCCTGGCAGCCTTAAATAATCAGTTACTACTAGCTACCGTTAAATAATCAGTTACTACTAGCTACCGTTAAATAATCAGTTACTACTAGCTACCGTTAAATAATCAGTTACTACTAGCTACCGTTAAATAATCAATTACTACTAGCTACCGTTAAATAATGAATTAGGAATATTATCCAACAGTGAATTATTAGGTAAATTAATCAATTCTTAATTTTAAAAAAACAAACAGGCATAGGTGGTTTACAATCTACTCCTAATGTAATCTACTCCTAATGTAATCTACTCCTAATGTAGTCTACTCCTAATGTAGTAACTCCTAATCTACTCCTAATGTAGTCTACTCCTAATCTACTCCTAATGTAATCTACTCCTAATGTAATCTACTCCTAATGTAGTCTACTCCTAATGTAGTCTACTCCTAATGTAGTAACTCCTAATCTACTCCTAATGTAGTAACTCCTAATCTACTCTAATGTAGTCTACTCCTAATCTACTCCTAATGTAATCTACTCTAATGTAGTCTACTCCTAATGTAATCTACTCCTAATGTAATCTACTCCTAATGTAATCTACTCCTAATGTAGTCTACTCCTAATGTAGTCTACTCCTAATGTAGTCTACTCCTAATGTAGTAACTCCTAATCTACTCCTAATGTAGTCTACTCCTAATCTACTCCTAATGTAATCTACTCCTAATGTAATCTACTCCTAATGTAGTCTACTCCTAATGTAGTAACTCCTAATCTACTCCTAATGTAGTAACTCCTAATCTACTCCTAATGTAGTCTACTCCTAATCTACTCCTAATGTAATCTACTCCTAATGTAGTCTACTCTAATGTAGTCTACTCCTAATGTAGTCTACTCCTAATGTAGTAACTCCTAATGTAGTACCTCCTAGTCTACTCCTAATGTAGTAACTCCTAATCTACTCCTAATGTAATCTACTCCTAATGTAATCTACTCCTAATGTAGTCTACTCCTAATGTAGTCTACTCCTAATGTAGTCTACTCCTAATGTAATCTACTCCTAATGTAGTCTACTCCTAATGTAGTCTACTCCTAATGTAATCTACTCCTAATGTAGTCTACTCCTAATGTAGTCTACTCCTAATGTAATCTACTCCTAATGTAGTCTACTCCTAATGTAATCTACTCCTAATGTAGTCTACTCCTAATGTAATCTACTCCTAATGTAGTCTACTCCTAATGTAGTCTACTCTAATGTAGTCTACTCCTAATGTAATCTACTCCTAATGTAGTCTACTCCTAATGTAATCTACTCCTAATGTAATCTACTCCTAATGTAGTAACTCCTAATCTACTCCTAATGTAGTAACTCCTAATCTACTCCTAATGTAGTAACTCCTAATCTACTCCTAATGTAGTAACTCCTAATCTACTCCTAATGTAGTAACTCCTAATCTACTCCTAATGTAGTAACTCCTAATCTACTCCTAATGTAGTAACTCCTAATCTACTCCTAATGTAGTAACTCCTAATCTACTCCTAATGTAGTAACTCCTAATCTACTCCTAATGTAGTAACTCCTAATCTACTCCTAATGTAGTAACTCCTAATCTACTCCTAATGTAGTAACTCCTAATCTACTCCTAATGTAGTAACTCCTAATCTACTCCTAATGTAGTTCCTGAACAGGACATGTTAGACCTTTACACATGAAATAAAATACAAATTACAGTGGAGATTAAACTAATCTGGTATTTTATAAAATTACAAAACACTTATTGGGAGAGGCATCATGCTTGAGAGAGAGAGGGGGTCTGACCCAATATCCTCTGTAGTTTAGGAGCAGGAAGGAGTTTAATAAAGACTTTACTGTAACACAATTTAACGTGTCTTAACGTGGAACGTTCCAAGGACAGAGAGCAGTCGGGACGTTCCACGTTAAAAGGACAGAGATCAGTCGGGACGTTCCACGTTAAAAGGACAGAGAGCAGTCGGAACGTTCCACGTTAAAAGGACAGAGATCAGTCGGGAACGTTCCACGTTAAAAGGACAGAGATCAGTCGGGAACGTTCCACGTTAAAAGGACAAACGGAACGTTCCACGTTAAAAGGACAGAGAGCAGTCGGGAACGTTCCACGTTAAAAGGACAGAGAGCAGTCGGGAACGTTCCACGTTAAAAGGACAGAGAGCAGTCGGGAACGTTCCACGTTAAAAGGACAGAGAGCAGTCGGGAACGTTCCACGTTAAAAGGACAGACGGAACGTTCCACGTTAAAAGGACAGAGAGCAGTCGGGAACGTTCCACGTTAAAAGGACAGAGAGCAGTCGGAACGTTCCACGTTAAAAGGACAGAGAGCAGTCGGGAACGTTCCACGTTAAAAGGACAGAGAGCAGTCGGGAACGTTCCACGTTAAAAGCGTTCCACGTTACCTTTCCTCCAGTTAGAAACATAGGAGGGACACGTAGCAGAAACAGGAGGGACACGTAGCAGAAACAGGAGGGACACGTAGCAGAAACAGGAGGGACACGTAGCAGAAACAGGAGGGACACGTAGCAGAGACAGGAGGGACACGTAGCAGAGACAGGAGAGACACGTAGCAGAGACAGGAGGGACACGTAGCAGAAACAGGAGAGACACGTAGCAGAGACAGGAGAGACACGTAGCAGAGACAGGAGGGACACGTAGCAGAGACAGGAGGGACACGTAGCAGAAACAGGAGAGACACGTAGCAGAGACAGGAGAGACACGTAGCAGAGACAGGAGGGACACGTAGCAGAAACAGGAGAGACACGTAGCAGAGACAGGAGAGACACGTAGCAGAGACAGGAGAGACACGTAGCAGAGACAGGAGAGACACGTAGCAGAGACAGGAGGGACACGTAGCAGAGACAGGAGGGACACGTAGCAGAAACAGGAGAGACACGTAGCAGAGACAGGAGAGACACGTAGCAGAGACAGGAGGGACACGTAGCAGAGACAGGAGGGACACGTAGCAGAAACAGGAGGGACACGTAGCAGAGACAGGAGGGACACGTAGCAGAGACAGGAGGGACACGTAGCAGAGACAGGAGAGACACGTAGCAGAAACAGGAGGGACACGTAGCAGAAACAGGAGGGACACGTAGCAGAGACAGGAGGGACACGTAGCAGAGACATAGGAGGGTCTGAACATAAAAGAACCCTACATCAGAAGAAGACCTATACGATTAGAGGCTAGTACACATTCTGCCTAAATGCAAACAGGGTTCATAACTCAAGAGCTGTTTTAAAAGAAGGGAAACCTTCGTCGCCACTCCACCGTTCCATTGGCCGTACTAGCGCACCAGAGGTGTCTGTTTGAGGGCTATGAGGACCGAGCGCATCCGGGACACGTCCTTGGCCGTCCTGGCGGTCTTGGGGTTGAAATCACAGAGACGGGCCACTCTCTCCCACTCCGTCCCTGGGCTGTCGCCGTCAGCCTCAGACAGGAAGGCCTCTTCAGACGCCCTGGGGAAGGAAGGGGATGGACGAGGTGTTTGAGGAACGGTTTCCCCGGACACAGATTAAGCCTGGTCCTGGACTAATTCATTTACAATGCTCAATGGAGAATCTCCTTTGACATAACATTTTATTCCAGGACTTTAATCTGAGTCAGGAAAACCGTCCCGTAGAGATTAGCACCACTGATATTTCATGCTTTAATCTGAGTCAGGAAAACTGCCCCGTAGAGATTAGCACCACTGATATTTCATGCTTTAATCTGAGTCAGGAAAACTGTCCCATAGAGATTAGCACCACTGATATGTCATGCTTTAATCTGTTCATGTCAGACTCATAGCGTATGTACAGGTGACTAAAACTGACACACACACACACACACACACACACACACACACACACACACACACACACACACACACACACACACACACACACACACACACACACACACACACACACACACGGTATTGAAAATGGGCTACATGCATTTCTGGCAAATGTTCACAACTGAAATAATTCAGAAGAATTTCGATAAAACACTGTTGTGATTTATGGACATAGTCAAATAGAGTCCCTCCAAGACCCAAATGAGCCCCCACATCATGTGTTAATTCACTGGTTAGTTTCACAGTTGGAACATGCAAACAAAGTAATGCCAGATAACTAGAAAAAAAAGAAGGGAGAATGCCAAGACAATCCTACACCAAAAGCAGAAGAGTTGTAAAAGCCTACACAAAGCCTAGCACTTCAGAGTTGGGCTGATGGTAGAAAGTCTCATCAGTAAATCCTAGTGTGCAGTAGAGAGAGAGACAATAGACAGGTCAGTGTCACACAACAGACACATTTTTATTTTACCTTTATTTAACTAGGCAAGTCAGTTAAGAACAAATTCTTATTTTCAATGACGGCCTAGGAACAGTGGGTTAACTGCCTGTTCAGGGGCAGACCGACAGATTTGTACCTTGTCAGCTCGGAGGTTTGAACTTACAACCTTCCGGTCCCCCTTCAAAGACACTTCAATCTTTTGTCTTGCCCATTCACCACCTCTCCTTCATTTACACTGATTTTGAAAGTGAATTTAACAGGTGACATCAATAAGGGGGTCATGGCTTCCACCTGGATTCCACCTTGATCGGTCTACAATGTTCATGTGACGGAACTTCCTCTCTTGAATCTTGTTTCGTTCTCTCGTCTCCTGTAACTGGTTTCCTGTGCTAACAACTCCTACCTCTTTGAGGTGGCAGGGTAGCCTAATGGTTAGAGCGTTGGGGGGATGGTAGTAGGTGCCAGGCGCAGCGGTTTAGGTCAAGAATTGCAACACTGCTGGGTTTTTCACACTCAATAGTATCCCGTGTCTATCAAGAACTGTCCACCTCCCAAAGGACATCCAGCCAATAAGCAGGCCAGTGGTGGAAAACGGGCCATCGATGAAAGAGGATAAATGAGGATGACATGAATTGTGCAGAGCAACAGACTGTCCAGTACAACATTGGCGTCCAAAGACCCATACAAATAATGCAGAGCTCGTCATACCTTGAAAAGCATGGAGTATGACAACCAACGACCTTACAGAGAAACTGAGGTTGCAGTGGGCTAGGGAACGAAAACACTGGAGAATTGGAAAAACATTGCCTGGCCTGGTCTGACGAATCCTTGGTTCCTGCCGTTTCAAAAATGTTGGGAGGGCTCCACTCTACATAGAACCACGAGTACATGCATCCATCACGCAGCGTGTCAACATTGCAGGCAGGTGGTGATGGTGTGGGCTGTGTTTTCATGGCACACATTGGACCCCTTGATAAAAGTGGAGCAACGTTTGAATGCCACAGGACATCTGATCATCATAGCCAATCCGGTGCATCCTTTCATGGCAGCAGTGTATCCATCTGCAAATAGATTTTTTTCAGCCGGATAATGCCCCGTGCCACAAGGCGAGGACTGTCCTGGAATGGATCCACAAACATGACATGAATTCATCTTACTGCTGTGGCCTGCCCAGTCACCAGAGATCAATCTAATGGAGCATCTGTGGGATGAGACGGAACGAGCTGTTCAGAGATCCACTACCAGCCAACTTGACACCACGGTTGGAAGCATTGTCGTCAACATTGTCCTATACACAGTGTACAAAATATTAAGAATGCCTTCCTAATATTGAGTTGCACCCCCTTTTGCCCTCAGAACAGCCTCGATTTGTCGGGGTGTGGACTCTAGGTGTCGAAAGCATTAATCTGAGTCAGGAAAACCATCACCATAGAGATTAGCACCACTGATATGTCATGCTTTAATCTGTTCATGTCACAGACTCATAGCGTATGTACATTTGACTAAAACTGACACAGGGATGCAGTTGGTACTTAAAACCTCTAGTGACTCCCCATCCCGGGTCCGGGAGTGTAATCATCGACTGACACTAATTAGCATAACGCAACGGACATAAATATTCCTAAAAAATATTCCTATTCATGAAAATCACAAGTGAAATATATTGAGACACAGCTTAGCCTTTTGTTAATCACCCTGTCATCTCAGATATTCAAAATATGCTTAACAGCCAAAGCTAGACAAGCATTTGTGTAAGTTTATCATGGCATAATGTTATGCTAGGATTATCGATAGCCTAGCATAGCATTTTGTCCAGCTAGCAGCAGGTATCTTGGTCACGGAAATCAGAAAATAAATCAAATTAAATCGTTTACCTTTGAGCTTCGGATGTTTTCACTCACGAGACTCCCAGTTAGATAGCCAATGTTCCTTTTTTCCAAAAATAATATTTTTGTAGGCGAAATAGCTCCCTTTGTTCTTCACGTTTGGCTGAGAAATCGACCGGAAATTGCAGTCACGAAAACGCCTAAAAATATTCCAAATTAGCTCCATAATATCGACAGAAACTTGGCAAACGTTGTTTATAATCAATCCTCAAGGTGTTTTTCAAATGTCTATTCGATAATATATCCACCGGGACAATTGGTTTTTCAGTAGGACCGATTGGAGTAATGGCTACCTCTGTATTTTACGCGAGAATCACTCCGAGAGCCATCAGGTGACCACTTGCGCATGTAGCCATTACAATCGGTAAGCCAATCGGTTTACGGGTATTCTTCAACATAAATGCGTAAAACTACGTCACAATGCTGTAGACACCTTGGGGAATACGTAGAAAAAGTAATCTGGTTGATAGCCCATTCACTGCTTAATAGGGACGCATTGGAACGCAGAGCTTTCAAAAGATGAGTCACTTCCGGATTGGATTTTTCTCAGGCTTTCGCCTGCAATATCAGTTCTGTTATACTTAGACAATATTTTTACAGTTTTGGAAACTTTAGAGTGTTTTCTATCCTAAACTGTCAATTATATGCATATTCTAGCATCTGGTCCTGACAAAATATCCCGTTTACTATGGGAACGTTATTGAAAAATGAAAATACTGCCCCCTAGTCACAACAGGTTTTAATGAATATGATGTCAGTTCGGTTGTGATCTAAGACATTATGACTGATGACAGGACGACCTAAACTGTAATCTGGGAAAGTCTACACATTCTAGTTATCAGATTCACATGGAATTGTTGTGCAATTCAAATGTTTAAATATAAAATTATTGGTGAAAAGATTAAATGTAATTTTAGCTTCCAAATGAGATTTGGGTGTTCAAAAGGTTAGGGCTCTGCTCAATCAGTGGCCCCACCTGTGAAGATACATGGGCTATAAACTATGAAACACACCCTTCTCCCGTCACTATATAAAAGCCCTTGACGAAAATGTAACCTCCGGTTCCGGGTACATTAGGATGACAATCCGTTTTCAGAAGGATTCAGATATCTACAGAACGAAGTCAACCTCAGCGTGAGCTTTGGTTGCGAATGGTATGATCTTTGAACTCTTATTCGCTACAGGAGTGATACCTCCTAGCCGTTGAGTTAGCAGTGGACACTGTAAACGTGGGCTAGGAAAGGACGGACAGAGTATTCCGTCCTACCACACAACGACGACACGACAACGTATTCCGTTCACCACTAGAGACACTCTTCAGAGGAAAAAGGACTCAGTTGGGCAACACGGCCTTCCATCTACCACCAACCTATTGAAGCGCAGCTTGGAGTAAATATTTATTGCATTTTCCTTTTCCCAATGGGCGGTAATTTAGAATTGCATTAGATACTGTATTTATGAGAGACAGCGCTTCTCCCTTTGTTCCTCAGTCTTCCCGCTCTTTCACTAAAACCCAGCCCCCTTTTTCTTTTGTGTAACAAGCTGTCATATCTGTTCCGCTCGTGACTGTCACGCCCTGGTCTTAGTATTTTGTGTTTTCTTTATTTATTTGGTCAGGCCAGGGTGTGACATGGGTTTATTTTGTGGTGTGTTTTTGTATTGGGGTTTTAGTAGGAATTGGGATTGTGGCTTAGTAGGGTTGTCTAGAAAAGTCTATGGTTGCCTGAAGCGGTTCTCAATCAGAGGCAGGTGTTTATCGTTGTCTCTGATTGGGAACCATATTTAGGCAGCCATATTCTTTGAGTGTTTCGTGGGTGATTATTCCTGTCTCTGTGTTAGTTGTCACCAGATAGGCTGTATAGGTTTTCACGCTTGTTGTTTTTGTATTGTTCGTATTTTCGTCGTCATTAAACATGTATCAACAATACCACGCTGCATTTTGGTCCGACTCTCCTTCAACGGAAGAAAACCGTAACAGTGATGTTTTCCTTTATGACAATTTGTAATCAATGTATGATTCATTCTGTGTGATTTAGGTAGTTAGTAAATAAATAATTAAACAATGTTGTATTGCTGATTCAACTTGTTAGCCAGGGTTCGTAAAGATAACCAAGAATGTACAACGTTCAGATGAGACTGAAATAAAGTGACAATTAAATATTGACTGCTATTGATGTAACATATTACTAGGTCTTTAAGAGTTTATTCGGAAGATAACAGCTCTATAAACATTATTTTCGTAGTGCCCCAACTTTCTAGTTAAGTACATTTACATGATTAGCTCCATCAGGTAATATTAATTACAGAGGAAGGATTTTATAGAAGTGTTGGTTCCATGTTTCATGAGCTGAAAAAAAAACATTGTAGAAATGTTCCATACGCACAAAAAGGTTATTTCTCTCAAATGTTGTGCACAAATGTGTTTACATCCCTGTTAGTGAGCATTTCTCCTTTCCCAAGATAATCCATCCACCTGACAGGTGTGTCATATGAAGAAGCTGATTAAACAACATGATCATTACACAGGTGCACCTTGTGTTGGGGACAAAATACTACTGCAGTTGTCACAACACAATGCCACGGATGTCTCAAGTTGAGGGGGTGTGCAATTTGCATGCTGACTGCAGGAATGTCCACCAGAGCTGTTGCCAAATAATTTAATGTTAATTTCTCTCTACCATAAGCTTTTTTTTTGTTTTAGAGACAGTATGTCCAAACGGCCTCACAACTCCAGACCACCTGTAACCACGCCAGCCCAGGACCTCCACATCTGGCTTCTTCACCTGCGGTGTTGTCTGAGACCAGCCACCTGGACAGCTGATGAAACTGTGGCTTACCGGGCAGTATGGCGTCGTGTGCGGTTTGCTGATGTCAACATTGTGAATAGAGGGTGGGGTTATGGTATGGGGCAGGTACAAGCTACGGACAACAAACACAATTGCATTTTAAATCGATGGCAATTTGAATGCACAGAGAGAGAGACTAAAAGTATGTGGACACCTGCTTGTCGAACAGCTCATTCCAAAATCATGGGCATTAATATGGAGTTGGTTCCCTTTTGCTGCTACAACAGCCTCCACCCTTCTGGGAAGGCATTAATATGGAGTTGGTTCCCCCTTTGCTATAATAACAGCCTCCACTCTTCTGGGAAGGCGTTTTCTTAGATGGAACATTGCTGCGGAGAGGTCAAGTTCTTCCACACCGATCTCAACAAACCATTTCTGTATGGACCTCGCTTTGTGCATGGGGGCGGGGGGGGTGGGGGGGCGTTGTCATGCTGAAACAGCAGAGGGTCTTCCCCAAAATGTAGCCACAAAGTTGGAAGCACAGAGTCATCTAGAATGCCATTGCATGCTGTAGTGTTAAGATTTCCACTGGAACTAAGGGGAATGAACCATGAAA
>NW_024607500.1:0-28022 GCF_018296145.1 Oncorhynchus tshawytscha | reverse complement strand
GACAGACCAGCTAGATCTACTGTCTCTATTATATTATGACAGACCAGCTAGATCTACTGTCTCTATTATATTATGACAGACCAGCTAGATCTACTGTCTCTATTATATTATGACAGACCAGCTAGATCTACTGTCTCTATTATATTATGACAGACCAGCTAGATCTACTGTCTCTATTATATTATGACAGACCAGCTAGATCTACTGTCTCTATTATATTATGACAGACCAGCTAGATCTACTGTCTCTATTATATTATGACAGACCAGCTAGATCTACTGTCTCTATTATATTATGACAGACCAGCTAGATCTACTGTCTCTATTATATTATGACAGACCAGCTAGATCTACTGTCTCTATTATATTATGACAGACCAGCTAGATCTACTGTCTCTATTATATTATGACAGACCAGCTAGATCTACTGTCTCTATTATATTATGACAGACCAGCTAGATCTACTGTCTCTATTATATTATGACAGACCAGCTAGATCTACTGTCTCTATTATATTATGACAGACCAGCTAGATCTACTGTCTCTATTATATTATGACAGACCAGCTAGATCTACTGTCTCTATTATATTATGACAGACCAGCTAGATCTACTGTCTCTATTATATTATGACAGACCAGCTAGATCTACTGTCTCTATTATATTATGACAGACCAGCTAGATCTACTGTCTCTATTATATTATGACAGACCAGCTAGATCTACTGTCTCTATTATATTATGACAGACCAGCTAGATCTACTGTCTCTATTATATTATGACAGACCAGCTAGATCTACTGTCTCTATTATATTATGACAGACCAGCTAGATCTACTGTCTCTATTATATTATGACAGACCAGCTAGATCTACTGTCTCTATTATATTATGACAGACCAGCTAGATCTACTGTCTCTATTATATTATGACAGACCAGCTAGATCTACTGTCTCTATTATATTATGACAGACCAGCTAGATCTACTGTCTCTATTATATTATGACAGACCAGCTAGATCTACTGTCTCTATTATATTATGACAGACCAGCTAGATCTACTGTCTCTATTATATTATGACAGACCAGCTAGATCTACTGTCTCTATTATATTATGACAGACCAGCTAGATCTACTGTCTCTATTATATTATGACAGACCAGCTAGATCTACTGTCTCTATTATATTATGACAGACCAGCTAGATCTACTGTCTCTGTGTCTCTATTATATTATGACAGACCAGCTAGATCTACTGTCTCTATTATATTATGACAGACCAGCTAGATCTACTGTCTCTATTATATTATGACAGACCAGCTAGATCTACTGTCTCTATTATATTATGACAGACCAGCTAGATCTACTGTCTCTATTATATTATGACAGAGCAGCTAGATCTACTGTCTCCATTATATTATGACAGACCAGCTAGATCTACTGTCTCTATTATATTATGACAGACCAGCTAGATCTACTGTCTCTATTATATTATGACAGACCAGCTAGATCTACTGTCTCTATTATATTATGACAGACCAGCTAGATCTACTGTCTCTATTATATTATGACAGACCAGCTAGATCTACTGTCTCTATTCATATTATGACAGACCAGCTAGATCTACTGTCTCTATTATATTATGACAGACCAGCTAGATCCACTGTCCCTATTAGATTATGACAGACCAGCTATATCTACTGTCTCTATTATATTATGACAGACCAGCTAGATCTACTGTCTCTATTATATTATGAAAGACCAGCTAGATCTACTGTCTCTATTATATTATAACAGAGCAGCTAGATTTACTGTCTCTATTATATTATGAGAGACCAGCTAGATCTACTGCCTCTATTATATTATAACAAACCAGCTAGATTTACTGTCTCTATTATATTATGACAGAGCAGCTAGATCTACTGTCTCTATTATTTTATGACAGACCAGCTAGATCTACTGTCTCTATTATATTATGACAGACCAGCTAGATCTACTGTCTCTATTATATTATGACAGACCAGCTAGATCTACTGTCTCTATTATATTATGACAGATTAGCTGATGACAGACCAGCTAGATACTGTCTATTATATTATGACAGACCAGCTAGATCTACTGTCTCTATGTCTCTATTATATTATGACAGACCAGCTAGATCCACTGTCTCTATTAGATTATGACAGACCAGCTATATCTACTGGCTCTATTATATTATGACAGACCAGCTAGATCTACTGTCTCTATTATATTATGACAGACCAGCTAGATCTACTGTCTCTATTATGTTATGACAGACCAGCTAGATCTACTGTCTCTATTATATTATGACAGACCAGCTAGATCTAAAGTCTCTATTATATTATGACAGACCAGCTAGATCTACTGTCTCTATTATATTATGACAGACCAGCTAGATCTACTGTCTCTATTATATTATGACAGACCAGCTAGATTTACTGTCTCTATTATATTATGACAGACCAGCGAGATCTACTGTCTCTATTATATTATGACAGACCAGCTAGATCTACTGTCTCTATAATATTATATTATGACAGACCAGCTAGATCTACTGTCTCGATTATAATTTGACAGACCAGCTAGATCTACTGTCTCTATTATAATATGACAGACCAGCTAGATCTACTGTCTCTATTATATTATGACAGACCAGCTAGATCTACTGTCTCTATTATATTATGACAGACCAGCTAGATCTACTGTCTCTATTATATTATGACAAACCAGCTAGATCTACTGTTTCTATTATATTATATTATGACAAACCAGCTAGATCTACTGTTTCTATTATAATATGACAGACCAGCTAGATCTACTGTCTCTATTATATTATGCCAGACCAGCTAGATCTAGTGTCTCTAAAATAATATGACAGACCAGGTAGATCTACTATCTCTATTCATTCATTATGAGAGAGACCAGCTAGATCTACTGTCTCTATTATATTATAACAAACCAGCTAGATTTACTGTCTCTATTATATTATGACAGACCAGCTAGATCTACTGTCTCTATGTCTCTATTATATTATGTAGATCTATGTCTCTATTATATTATGACAGACCAGCTAGATCTACTGTCTCTATTATATTATGACAGACCAGCTAGATCTACTGTCTCTATTATATTATGACAGACCAGCTAGATCTACTGTCTCTATTATATTATGACAGACCAGCTAGATCTACTGTCTCTATTATATTATGACAGACCAGCTAGATCTACTGTCTCTATGTCTCTATTATATTATGACAGACCAGCTAGATCTACTGTCTCTATTATATTATGACAGACCAGCTAGATCTACTGTCTCTATTATATTATGACAGACCAGCTAGATCTACTGTCTCTATTATATTATGACAGACCAGCTAGATCTACTGTCTCTATTATATTATGACAGACCAGCTAGATCTACTGTCTCTATTATATTATGACAGACCAGCTAGATCTACTGTCTCTATTATATTATGACAGACCAGCTAGATCTACTGTCTCTATTATATTATATTATGACAGACCAGCTAGATCTACTGTCTCTATTATATTATGACAGACCAGCTAGATCTACTGTCTCTATTATATTATGACAGACCAGCTAGATCTACTGTCTCTATTATATTATGACAGACCAGCTAGATGTACTGTCTCTATTGTACTATGACAGACAAGCTAGATCTACTGTCTCTATGTCTCTATTATATTATGACAGACCATCTAGATCTACTGTCTCTGTTATATTATGACAGACCAGCTAGATCTACTGTCTCTATTATATTATGACAGACCAGCTAGATCTACTGTCTCTATTATATTATGACAGACCAGCTAGATCTACTGTCTCTATTATATTATGACAGACCAGCTAGATCTATTGTCTCTATTATATTATGACAGACCAGCTAGATCTACTGTCTCTATTATATTATGACAAACCAGCTAGATCTATTATATTATGTCTCTATTATTATATATGACAGACCAGCTAGATCTACTGTCTCTATTATATTATGACAGACCAGCTAGATCTACTGTCTCTATTATATTATGACAGACCAGCTAGATCTACTGTCTCTATTATATTATGACAGACCAGCTAGATCTACTGTCTCTATTATATTATGACAGACCAGCTAGATCTATTATATTATGACAGACTCTAGATCTTATATTATATTATGACAGACCAGCTAGATCTACTGTCTCTATTATATTATGACAGACCAGCTAGATCTACTGTCTCTATTATATTATGACAGACCAGCTAGATCTACTGTCTCTATTATATTATGACAGACCAGCTAGATCTACTGTCTCTATTATATTATGACAGACCAGCTAGATCTACTGTCTCTATTATATTATGACAGACCAGCTAGATCTACTGTCTCTATTATATTATGACAGACCAGCTAGATCTACTGTCTCTCTATTATATTATGACAAACCAGCTAGATCTACTGTCTCTATTATATTATGACAGACCAGCTAGATCTAGTGTCTCTAAAATAATATGACAGACCAGCTAGATCTACTATCTCTATTATATTTATGACAGACCAGCTAGATCTACTGTCTCTATTATATTATGACAAACCAGCTAGATCTACTGTCTCTATTATATTATGACAGACCAGCTAGATCTACTGTCTCTATTATATTATGACAGACCAGCTAGATCTACTGTCTCTATTATATTATGACAGACCAGCTAGATCTACTGTCTCTATTATATTATGACAGACCAGCTAGATCTACTGTCTCTATTATATTATGACAGACCAGCTAGATCTACTGTCTCTATTATATTATGACAGACCAGCTAGATCTACTGTCTCTATTATATTATGACAGACCAGCTAGATCTACTGTCTCTATTATATTATGATTATATTATGACCAGCTAGATCTACTGTCTCTATTATATTATGACAGACCAGCTAGATCTACTGTCTCTATTATATTATGACAGACCAGCTAGATCTACTGTCTCTATTATATTATGACAGACCAGCTAGATCTACTGTCTCTATTATATTATGACAGACCAGCTAGATCTACTGTCTCTTATATTATGACAGACCAGCTAGATCTACTGTCTCTATTATATTATGACAGACCAGCTAGATCTACTGTCTCTATTATATTATGACAGACCAGCTAGATCTACTGTCTCTATTATATTATGACAGACCAGCTAGATCTACTGTCTCTATTATATTATGACAGACCAGCTAGATCTACTGTCTCTATTATATTATGACAGACCAGCTAGATCTACTGTCTCTATTATATTATGACAGACCAGCTAGATCTACTGTCTCTATTATATTATGACAGACCAGCTAGATCTACTGTCTCTATTATATTATGACAGACCAGCTAGATCTACTGTCTCTATTATATTATGACAGACCAGCTAGATCTACTGTCTCTATTATATTATGACAGACCAGCTAGATCTACTGTCTCTATTATATTATGACAGACCAGCTAGATCTACTGTCTCTATTATATTATGACCAGACCAGCTAGACCAGCTAGATCTACTGTCTCTATATATTATGACAGACCAGCTAGATCTACTGTCTCTATTATATTATGACAGACCAGCTAGATCTACTGTCTCTATTATATTATGACAGACCAGCTAGATCTACTGTCTCTATTATATTATGACAGACCAGCTAGATCTATTTATATTATGACAGACCAGCTAGATCTACTGTCTCTATTATATTATGACAGACCAGCTAGATCTACTGTCTCTATTATATTATGACAGACCAGCTAGATCTACTGTCTCTATTATATTATGACAGACCAGCTAGATCTACTGTCTCTATTATATTATGACAGACCAGCTAGATCTACTGTCTCTATTATATTATGACAGACCAGCTAGATCTACTGTCTCTATTATATTATATTATGACAGACCAGCTAGATCTACTGTCTCTATTATATTATGACAGACCAGCTAGATCTACTGTCTCTATTATATTATGACAGACCAGCTAGATCTACTGTCTCTATTATATTATGACAGACCAGCTAGATCTACTGTCTCTATTATATTATGACAGACCAGCTAGATCTACTGTCTCTATTATATTATGACAGACCAGCTAGATCTACTGTCTCTATTATATTATGACAGACCAGCTAGATCTACTGTTTCTATTATATTATGACAGACCAGCTAGATCTACTGTCTCTATTATATTATGACAGACCAGCTAGATCTACTGTCTCTATTATAATATGACAGACCAGCTAGATCTACTGTCTCTATATTATGACAGACCAGCTAGATCTACTGTCTCTATTATATTATGACAAACCAGCTAGATCTACTGTCTCTATTATATTATGACAGACCAGCTAGATCTACTGTGACAGACCAGCTATCTACTGTCTCTATTATATTATGACAGACCAGCTAGATCTACTGTCTCTATTATATTATGACAGACCAGCTAGATCTACTGTCTCTATTATATTATGACAGACCAGCTAGATCTACTGTCTCTATTATATTATGACAGACCAGCTAGATCTACTGTCTCTATTATATTATGACAGACCAGCTAGATCTACTGTCTCTATTATTATATTATGACAGACCAGCTAGATCTACTGTCTCTATTATATTATGACAGACCAGCTAGATCTACTGTCTCTATTATATTATGACAGACCAGCTAGATCTACTGTCTCTATTATATTATGACAGACCAGCTAGATCTACTGTCTCTATTATATTATGACAGACCAGCTAGATCTACTGTCTCTATTATATTATGACAGACCAGCTAGATCTACTGTCTCTATTATATTATGACAGACCAGCTAGATCTACTGTCTCTATGTCTATTATATTATGACAGACCAGCTAGATCTACTGTCTCTATTATATTATGACAGACCAGCTAGATCTACTGTCTCTATTATATTATGACAGACCAGCTAGATCTACTGTCTCTATTATATTATGACAGACCAGCTAGATCTACTGTCTCTATTATATTATGACAGACCAGCTAGATCTACTGTCTCTATTATATTATGACAGACCAGCTAGATCTACTGTCTCTATTATTATATATGACAGACCAGCTAGATCTACTGTCTCTATTATATTATGACAGACCAGCTAGATCTACTGTCTCTATTATATTATGACAGACCAGCTAGATCTACTGTCTCTATTATATTATGACAGACCAGCTAGATCTACTGTCTCTATTATATTATGACAGACCAGCTAGATCTACTGTCTCTATTATATTATGACAGACCAGCTAGATCTACTGTCTCTATTATATTATGACAGACCAGCTAGATCTACTGTCTCTATTATATTATGACAGACCAGCTAGATCTACTGTCTCTATTATATTATGACAGACCAGCTAGATCTACTGTCTCTATTATATTATGACAGACCAGCTAGATCTACTGTCTCTATTATATATATGACAGACCAGCTAGATCTACTGTCTCTATTCTCTATTATATTATGACAGACCAGCTAGATCTACTGTCTCTATTATATTATGACAGACCAGCTAGATCTACTGTCTCTATTATATTATGACAGACCAGCTAGATCTACTGTCTCTATTATATTATGACAGACCAGCTAGATCTACTGTCCCTATTATATTATGACAGACCAGCTAGATCTACTGTTTCTATTATATTATGAAAAACCAGCTAGATCTACTGTCTCTATTATATTATGACAGACCAGCTAGATCTAAAGTCTCTATTATATTATGACAGACCAGCTAGATCTACTGTCTCTATTATATTATGACAGACCAGCTAGATCTAGTGTCTCTAAAATAATATGACAGACCAGGTAGATCTACTATCTCTATTCAATTATGAGAGACCAGCTAGATCTACTGCCTCTATTATATTATAACAAACCAGCTAGATTTACTGTCTCTATTATATTATGACAGACCAGCTAAATCTACTGTCTCTATTATATTATGACAGACCAGCTAGATCTACTATTATATTATGACAGACCAGCTAGATCTACTGTCTCTATTATATTATGACAGACCAGCTAGATCTACTGTCTCTATTATATTATGACAGACCAGCTAGATCTACTGTCTCTATTATATTATGACAGACCAGCTAGATCTACTGTCTCTATTATATTATGACAGACCAGCTAGATCTACTGTCTCTATTATTATATTATGACAGACCAGCTAGATCTACTGTCTCTATTATATTATGACAGACCAGCTAGATCTACTGTCTCTATTATATTATGACAGACCAGCTAGATCTACTGTCTCTATTATATGACAGACCAGCTATCTACTGTCTCTACAGACAGACCAGCTAGATCTACTGTCTCTATTATATTATGACAGACCAGCTAGATCTACTGTCTCTATTATATTATGACAGACCAGCTAGATCTACTGTCTCTATTATATATATGACAGACCAGCTAGATCTACTGTCTCTATTATTATATTATGACAGACCAGCTAGATCTACTGTCTCTATTATATTATGACAGACCAGCTAGATCTACTGTCTCTATTATATTATGACAGACCAGCTAGATCTACTGTCTCTATTATATTATGACAGACCAGCTAGATCTACTGTCTCTATTATATATTATGACAGACAGCTAGATCTACTGTCTCTATTATATTATGTCTAGATCTACTGTCTCTATTATATTATGACAGACCAGCTAGATCTACTGTCTCTATTATATTATGACAGACCAGCTAGATCTACTGTCTCTATTATATTATGACAGACCAGCTAGATCTACTGTCTCTATTATATTATGACAGACCAGCTAGATCTACTGTCTCTATTATATTATGACAGACCAGCTAGATCTACTGTCTCTATTATATTATGACAGACCAGCTAGATCTACTGTCTCTATTATATTATGACAGACCAGCTAGATCTACTGTCTCTATTATATTATGACAGACCAGCTAGATCTACTGTCTCTATTATATTATGACAGACCAGCTAGATCTACTGTCTCTATTATATTATGACAGACCAGCTAGATCTACTGTCTCTATTATATTATGACAGACCAGCTAGATCTACTGTCTCTATATTATCTAGATCTATTATATTATGACAGACCAGCTAGATCTACTGTCTCTATTATATTATGACAGACCAGTAGATCTACTGTCTCTATTATATTATGACAGACCAGCTAGATCTACTGTCTCTATTATATTATGACAGACCAGCTAGATCTACTGTCTCTATTATTATATTACAGACCAGCTAGATCTACTGTCTCTATTATATTATGACAGACCAGCTAGATCTACTGTCTCTATTATATTATGACAGACCAGCTAGATCTACTGTCTCTATTATATTATGACAGACCAGCTAGATCTACTGTCTCTATTATATTATGACAGACCAGCTAGATCTACTGTCTCTATTATAATACGATCGACCAGCTAGATCTACTGTCTCTATTATATTATGACAGACCAGCAAGATCTACTTTCTCTATTTTATTATGACAGACCAGCTAGATCTACTGTCTCTATTATATTATGACAGACCAGCTAGATCTACTGTCTCTATGTCTCTATTATATTATGACAGACAGCTAGATCTACTGTCTCTATTATATTATGACAGACCAGCTAGATCTACTGTCTCTATTATATTATGACAGACCAGCTAGATCTACTGTCTCTATTATATTATGACAGACCAGCTAGATCTACTGTCTCTATTATATTATGACAGACCAGCTAGATCTACTGTCTCTATGTCTCTATTATATTATGACAGACCAGCTAGATCTACTGTCTCTATTATATTATGACAGACCAGCTAGATCTACTGTCTCTATTATATTATGACAGACCAGCTAGATCTACTGTCTCTATTATATTATGACAGACCAGCTAGATCTACTGTCAGACCAGCTAGATCTACTGTCTCTATTATATTATGACAGACCAGCTAGATCTACTGTCTCTATTATATTATGACAGACCAGCTAGATCTACTGTCTCTATTATATTATGACAGACCAGCTAGATCTACTGTCTCTATTATATTATGACAGACCAGCTAGATCTACTGTCTCTATTATAGATCTACTGTCTCTATTATGATTAGACCAGACCAGATCTACTGTCTCTATTATATTATGACAGACCAGCTAGATCTACTGTCTCTATTATATTATGACAGACCAGCTAGATCTACTGTCTCTATTCTACTGTCTCTATATTATGACAGACCAGCTAGATCTACTGTCTCTATTATATTATGACAGACCAGCTAGATCTACTGTCTCTATTATATTATGACAGACCAGCTAGATCTACTGTCTCTATTATATTATGACAGACCAGCTAGATCTACTGTCTCTATTATATTATGACAGACCAGCTAGATCTACTGTCTCTATTATATTATGACAGACCAGCTAGATCTACTGTCTCTATTATATTATGACAGACCAGCTAGATCTACTGTCTCTATAATATTATGACAGACCAGCTAGATCTACTGTCTCTATTATATTATGACAGACCAGCTAGATCTACTGTCTCTATTATATTATGACAGACCAGCTAGATCTACTGTCTCTATTATATTATGACAGACCAGCTAGATCTACTGTCTCTATGTCTCTATTATATTATGACAGACCAGCTAGATCTACTGTCTCTATTATATTATGACAGACCAGCTATATCTACTGTCTCTATTATATTATGACAGACCAGCTAGATCTACTGTCTCTATTATATTATGACAGACCAGCTAGATCTACTGTCTCTATTATATTATGACAGACCAGCTAGATCTACTGTCTCTATTATATTATGACAGACCAGCTAGATCTACTATCTCTATTATTATGACAGACCAGCTAGATCTACTGTCTCTATTATATTATGACAGACCAGCTAGATCTACTGTCTCTATTATATTATGACAGACCAGCTAGATCTACTGTCTCTATTATATTATGACAGACCAGCTAGATCTACTGTCTCTATTATATTATGACAGACCAGCTAGATCTACTGTCTCTATTATATTATGACAGACCAGCTAGATCTACTGTCTCTATTATATTATGACAGACCAGCTAGATCTACTGTCTCTATTATATTATGACAGACCAGCTAGATCTACTGTCTCTATTATATTATGACAGACCAGCTAGATCTACTGTCTCTATTATATTATGACAGACCAGCTAGATCTACTGTCTCTATTATATTATGACAGACCAGCTAGATCTACCAGTCTCTATTATATTATGACAGACCAGCTAGATCTACTGTCTCTATTATTATATTATGACAGACCAGCTAGATCTACTGTCTCTATTATATTATGACAGACCAGCTAGATCTACTGTCTCTATTATATTATGACAGACCAGCTAGATCTACTGTCTCTATTATATTATGACAGACCAGCTAGATCTACTGTCTCTATTATATTATGACAGACCAGCTAGATCTACTGTCTCTATTATATTATGACAGACCAGCTAGATCTACTGTCTCTATTATATTATGACAGACCAGCTAGATCTACTGTCTCTATTATATTATGACAGACCAGCTAGATCTACTGTCTCTATTATATTATGACAGACCAGCTAGATCTACTGTCTCTATTATATTATGACAGACCAGCTAGATCTACTGTCTCTATTATATTATGACAGACCAGCTAGATCTACTGTCTCTATTATATTATGACAGACCAGCTAGATCTCTACTGTCTCTATTATATTATGACAGACCAGCTAGATCTACTGTCTCTATTATATTATGACAGACCAGCTAGATCTACTGTCTCTATTATATTATGACAGACCAGCTAGATCTACTGTCTCTATTATATTATGACAGACCAGCTAGATCTACTGTCTCTATTATATTATGACAGACCAGCTAGATCTACTGTCTCTATTATATTATGACAGACCAGCTAGATCTACTGTCTCTATTATATTATGACAGACCAGCTAGATCTACTGTCTCTATTATATTATGACAGACCAGCTAGATCTACTGTCTCTATTATATTATGACAGACCAGCTAGATCTACTGTCTCTATTATATTATGACAGACCAGCTAGATCTACTGTCTCTATTATATTATGACAGACCAGCTAGATCTACTGTCTCTATGTCTCTATTATATTATGACAGACCAGCTAGATCTACTGTCTCTATTAGACCAGCTAGATCTATTATGACAGACCAGCTAGATCTACTGCTCTATTATATTATGACAGACCAGCTAGATCTACTGTCTCTATTCTCTATTATATTATGACAGACCAGCTAGATCTACTGTCTCTATTATATTATGACAGACCAGCTAGATCTACTGTCTCTATTATATTATGACAGACCAGCTAGATCTACTGTCTCTATTTATATTATGACAGACCAGCTAGATCTACTGTCTCTATTATTATATTATGACAGACCAGCTAGATCTACTGTCTCTATTATATTATGACAGACCAGCTAGATCTACTGTCTCTATTATATTATGACAGACCAGGTAGATCTACTGTCTCTATTATATTATGACAGACCAGCTAGATCTACTGTCTCTATTATATTATGACAGACCAGCTAGATCTACTGTCTCTATTATATTATGACAGACCAGCTAGATCTACTGTCTCTATGTCTCTATTATATTATGACAGACCAGCTAGATCTACTGTCTCTATTATATTATGACAGACCAGCTAGATCTACTGTCTCTATTATATTATGACAGACCAGCTAGATCTACTGTCTCTATTATATTATGACATACCAGCTAGATCTACTGTCTCTATTATATTATGACAGACCAGCTAGATCTACTGTCTCTATGTCTCTATTATATTATGACAGACCAGCTAGATCTACTGTCTCTATTATATTATGACAGACCAGCTAGATCTACTGTCTCTATTATATTATGACAGACCAGCTAGATCTACTGTCTCTATTATATTATGACAGACCAGCTAGATCTACTGTCTCTATTATATTATGACAGACCAGCTAGATCTAATGTCTCTATTATATTATGACAGACCAGCTAGATCTACTGTCTCTATTATATTATGACAGACCAGCTAGATCTACTGTCTCTATTATATTATGACAGACCAGCTAGATCTACTGTCTCTATTATATTATGACAGACCAGCTAGATCTACTGTCTCTATTATATTATGACAGACCAGCTAGATCTACTGTCTCTATTATATTATATAGATCTATCTCTATTATATTATGACAGACCAGCTAGATCTACTGTCTCTATTATATTATGACAGACCAGCTAGATCTACTGTCTCTATTATATTATGACAGACCAGCTAGATCTACTGTCTCTATTATATTATGACAGACCAGCTAGATCTACTGTCTCTATTATATTATGACAGACCAGCTAGATCTACTGTCTCTATTATATTATGACAGACCAGCTAGATCTACTGTCTCTATTATATTATGACAGACCAGCTAGATCTACTGTCTCTATTATATTATGACAGACCAGCTAGATCTACTGTCTCTATTATATTATGACAGACCAGCTAGATCTATTATATATTATGACAGACCAGCTAGATCTACTGTCTCTATTATATTATGACAGACCAGCTAGATCTACTGTCTCTATTATATTATGACAGACCAGCTAGATCTACTGTCTCTATTATATTATGACAGACCAGCTAGATCTACTGTTTCTATTATATTATGACAAACCAGCTAGATCTACTGTCTCTATTATATTATGCCAGACCAGCTAGATCTAGTGTCTCTAAAATAATATGACAGACCAGGTAGATCTACTATCTCTATTCAATTATGAGAGACCAGCTAGATCTACTGCCTCTATTATATTATAACAAACCAGCTAGATTTACTGTCTCTATTATATTATGACAGACCAGCTAGATCTACTGTCTCTATTATATTATGACAGACCAGCTAGATCTACTGTCTCTATTATATTATGACAGACCAGCTAGATCTACTGTCTCTATTATATTATGACAGACCAGCTAGATCTACTGTCTCTATTATATTATGACAGACCAGCTAGATCTACTGTCTCTATTATATTATGACAGACCAGCTAGATCTACTGTCTCTATTATATTATGACAGACCAGCTAGATCTACTGTCTCTATTATATTATGTCTCTATTATATTATGACAGACCAGCTAGATCTACTGTCTCTATTATATTATGACAGACCAGCTAGATCTACTGTCTCTATTATATTATGACAGACCAGCTAGATCTACTGTCTCTATTATATTATGACAGACCAGCTAGATCTACTGTCTCTATTATATTATGACAGACCAGCTAGATCTACTGTCTCTATGTCTCTATTATATTATGACAGACCAGCTAGATCTACTGTCTCTATTATATTATGACAGACCAGCTAGATCTACTGTCTCTATTATATTATGACAGACCAGCTAGATCTACTGTCTCTATTATATATTATGACAGACCAGCTAGATCTACTGTCTCTATTATATTATGACAGACCAGCTAGATCTACTGTCTCTATTATATTATGACAGACCAGCTAGATCTACTGTCTCTATTATATTATGACAGACCAGCTAGATCTACTGTCTCTATTATATTATGACAGACCAGCTAGATCTACTGTCTCTATTATTATATTATGACAGACCAGCTAGATCTACTGTCTCTATTATATTATGACAGACCAGCTAGATCTACTGTCTCTATTATATTATGACAGACCAGCTAGATCTACTGTCTCTATTATATTATGACAGACCAGCTAGATCTACTGTCTCTATTATATTATGACAGACCAGCTAGATCTACTGTCTCTATTATATTATGACAGACCAGCTAGATCTACTGTCTCTATTATTATATTATGACAGACCAGCTAGATCTACTGTCTCTATTATATTATGACAGACCAGCTAGATCTACTGTCTCTATTATATTATGACAGACCAGCTAGATCTACTGTCTCTATTATATTATGACAGACCAGCTAGATCTACTGTCTCTATTATATTATGACAGACCAGCTAGATCTACTGTCTCTATTTATATTATGACAGACCAGCTAGATCTACTGTCTCTATTATATTATGACAGACCAGCTAGATCTACTGTCTCTATTATATTATGACAGACCAGCTAGATCTACTGTCTCTATTATATTATGACAGACCAGCTAGATCTACTGTCTCTATTATATTATGACAGACCAGCTAGATCTACTGTCTCTATTATATTATGACAGACCAGCTAGATCTACTGTCTCTATTATATTATGACAGACCAGCTAGATCTACTGTCTCTATTATATTATGACAGACCAGCTAGATCTACTGTCTCTATTATATTATGACAGACCAGCTAGATCTACTGTCTCTATTATATTATGACAGACCAGCTAGATCTACTGTCTCTATTATATTATGACAGACCAGCTAGATCTACTGTCTCTATTATATTATGACAGACCAGCTAGATCTACTGTCTCTATTATATTATGACAGACCAGCTAGATCTACTGTCTCTATTATATTATATTATGACAGACCAGCTAGATCTACTGTCTCTATTATATTATGACAGACCAGCTAGATCTACTGTCTCTATTATATTATGACAGACCAGCTAGATCTACTGTCTCTATTATATTATGACAGACCAGCTAGATCTACTGTCTCTATTATATTATGACAGACCAGCTAGATCTACTGTCTCTATTATATTATGACAGACCAGCTAGATCTACTGTCTCTATTATATTATGACAGACCAGCTAGATCTACTGTCTCTATTATATTATGACAGACCAGCTAGATCTACTGTCTCTATTATATTATGACAGACCAGCTAGATCTACTGTCTCTATTATATTATGACAGACCAGCTAGATCTACTGTCTCTATTATATTATGACAGACCAGCTAGATCTACTGTCTCTATGTCTCTATTATATTATGACAGACCAGCTAGATCTACTGTCTCTATTATATTATGACAGACCAGCTAGATCTACTGTCTCTATTATATTATGACAGACCAGCTAGATCTACTGTCTCTATTATATTATGACAGACCAGCTAGATCTACTGTCTCTATTATATTATGACAGACCAGCTAGATCTACTGTCTCTATGTCTCTATTATATTATGACAGACCAGCTAGATCTACTGTCTCTATTATATTATGACAGACCAGCTAGATCTACTGTCTCTATTATATTATGACAGACCAGCTAGATCTACTGTCTCTATTATATTATGACAGACCAGCTAGATCTACTGTCTCTATTATATTATGACAGACCAGCTAGATCTACTGTCTCTATTATATTATGACAGACCAGCTAGATCTACTGTCTCTATTATATTATGACAGACCAGCTAGATCTACTGTCTCTATTATATTATGACAGACCAGCTAGATCTACTGTCTCTATTATATTATGACAGACCAGCTAGATCTACTGTCTCTATTATATTATGACAGACCAGCTAGATCTACTGTCTCTATTACATTATGACAGACCAGCTAGATCTACTGTCTCTATCAAATTCTGACAGACCAGCTAGATCAACTGTCCCTATTATATTATTACAGAACAGCTAGATCTACTGTCTCTATTACATTATGTCAGACCAGCTAGATCTACTGTCTCTATTATATTATGACAGAACAGCTAGATCTACTGTCTCTATTATATTATGACAGACCAGCTAGATCTACTGTCTCTATTATATTATGACAGACCAGCTAGATCTACTGTCTCTATGTCTCTATTTTATTATGACCGACCAGCTAGATCGACTTTCTCTATTATATTTTGACAGACCAGCTAGATCTACTGTCTCGATGATATTTTGACAGACCGGCTAGATCTACTGTCTCTATTGTATTATGACAGACCAGCTAGATCTACTGTCTCTATTATAATATGACAGACGAGCTAGATCTACTGTCTCTATTATATTATGACAGACACGCTATATCTACTGTCTCTATTATATTATGACAGACCAGCTAGATCTACTGTCTCTATTATAATATGACAGACAAGCTAGATCTACTGTCTCTATTGTATTATGACAGACCAGCTAGGTCTACTGTCTCTATTATATTATGACAGACCAGCTAGATCTACTGTCTCTATTATATTATGACAGACCAGCTAGATCTACTGTCTCTATTATATTATGACAGACCAGCTAGATCTACTGTCTCTATTATATTATGACAGACCAGCTAGATCTACTGTCTCTATTATATTATGACAGACCAGCTAGATCTACTGTCTCTATTATATTATGACAGACCAGCTAGATCTACTGTCTCTATTATATTATGACAGACCAGCTAGATCTACTGTCTCTACTGTCTCTATTATATTATGACAGACCAGCTAGATCTACTGTCTCTATTATATTATGACAGACCAGCTAGATCTACTGTCTCTATTATATTATGACAGACCAGCTAGATCAGACCAGCTGTCTCTATTATATTATGACAGACCAGCTAGATCTACTGTCTCTATTATATTATGACAGACCAGCTAGATCTACTGTCTCTATTATATTATGACAGACCAGCTAGATCTACTGTCTCTATTATATTATGACAGACCAGCTAGATCTACTGTCTCTATTATATTATGACAGACCAGCTAGATCTACTGTCTCTATTATATTATGACAGACCAGCTAGATCTACTGTCTCTATTATATTATGACAGACCAGCTAGATCTACTGTCTCTATTATATTATGACAGACCAGCTAGATCTACTTCTGTCTCTATTATATTATGACAGACCAGCTAGATCTACTGTCTCTATTATATTATGACAGACCAGCTAGATCTACTGTCTCTATTATATTATGACAGACCAGCTAGATCTACTGTCTCTATTATATTATGACAGACCAGCTAGATCTACTGTCTCTATTATATTATGACAGACCAGCTAGATCTACTGTCTCTATTATATTATGACAGACCAGCTAGATCTACTGTCTCTATTATATTATGACAGACCAGCTAGATCTACTGTCTCTATTATATTATGACAGACCAGCTAGATCTACTGTCTCTATTATATTATGACAGACCAGCTAGATCTACTGTCTCTATTATATTATGACAGACCAGCTAGATCTACTGTCTCTATTATATTATGACAGACCAGCTAGATCTACTGTCTCTATTATATTATGACAGACCAGCTAGATCTACTGTCTCTATTATATTATGACAGACCAGCTAGATCTACTGTCTCTATTATATTATGACAGACCAGCTAGATCTACTGTCTCTATTATATTATGACAGACCAGCTAGATCTACTGTCTCTATTATATTATGACAGACCAGCTAGATCTACTGTCTCTATTATATTATGACAGACCAGCTAGATCTACTGTCTCTATTATATTATGACAGACCAGCTAGATCTACTGTCTCTATTATATTATGACAGACCAGCTAGATCTACTGTCTCTATTATATTATGACAGACCAGCTAGATCTACTGTCTCTATTATATTATGACAGACCAGCTAGATCTACTGTCTCTATTATATTATGACAGACCAGCTAGATCTACTGTCTCTATCTATTATATTATGACAGACCAGCTAGATCTACTGTCTCTATTATATTATGACAGACCAGCTAGATCTACTGTCTCTATTATATTATGACAGACCAGCTAGATCTACTGTCTCTATTATATTATGACAGACCAGCTAGATCTACTGTCTCTATTATATTATGACAGACCAGCTAGATCTACTGTCTCTATTATATTATGACAGACTCTACTGTCTCTATTATATTATGACAGACCAGCTAGATCCACTGTCTCTATTATATTATGACAGACCAGCTAGATCTACTGTCTCTATTATATTATGACAGACCAGCTAGATCTACTGTCTCTATTATATTATGACAGACCAGCTAGATCTACTGTCTCTATTATATTATGACAGACCAGCTAGATCTACTGTCTCTATTATATTATGACAGACCAGCTAGATCTACTGTCTCTATTATATTATGACAGACCAGCTAGATCTACTGTCTCTATTATATTATGACAGACCAGCTAGATCTACTGTCTCTATTATATTATGACAGACCAGCTAGATCTACTGTCTCTATTATATTATGACAGACCAGCTAGATCTACTGTCTCTATTATATTATGACAGACCAGCTAGATCTACTGTCTCTATTATATTATGACAGACCAGCTAGATCTACTGTCTCTATTATTATATTATGACAGACCAGCTAGATCTACTGTCTCTATTATATTATGACAGACCAGCTAGATCTACTGTCTCTATTATATTATGACAGACCAGCTAGATCTACTGTCTCTATTATATTATGACAGACCAGCTAGATCTACTGTCTCTATTATATTATGACAGACCAGCTAGATCTACTACTGTCTCTATTATATTATGACAGACCAGCTAGATCCACTGTCTCTATTATATTATGACAGACCAGCTAGTTCTACTGTCTCTATTATATTATGACAGACCAGCTAGATCTACTGTCCCTATTATATTATGACAGACCAGCTAGATCTACTGTCTCTATTATATTATGACAGACCAGCTAGATCTACTGTCTCTATTATATTATAACAGACCAGCTAGATCTACTGTGCCTATTATATTATGACAGACCAGCTAGATCTACTGTTTCTATTATATTATGACAAACAAGCTAGATCTACTGTCTCTATTATATTATGCCAGACCAGCTAGATCTAGTGTCTCTAAAATAATATGACAGACCAGCTAGATCTACTGTCTCTATTATATTATGACAGACCAGCTAGATATACTGTCTCTATTATATATAACAGACCAGCTAGATATACTGTCTCAACTATATTATGACAGACCAGCTAAATCTACTGTCTCTATTATATTATGACAGACCAGCTAGATCTACTGTCTCTATTATATTATGACAGACCAGCTAGATCTACTGTCTCTATTATATTATGACAGACCAGCTAGATCTACTGTCTCTATTATATTATGACAGACCAGCTAGATCTACTGTCTATTATATTATGACAGACCAGCTAGATCTACTGTCTCTATGTCTCTATTATATTATGACAGACCAGCTAGATCCACTGTCTCTATTATATTATGACAGACCAGCTAGATCTACTGTCTCTATTATATTATGACAGACCAGCTAGATCTACTGTCTCTATTATATTATGACAGACCAGCTAGATCTACTGTCTCTATTATATTATGACAGACCAGCTAGATCTACTGTCTCTATTATATTATGACAGACCAGCTAGATCTACTGTCTCTATTATATTATGACAGACCAGCTAGATCTACTGTCTTATATTATGACAGACTATTATATTATGACAGACCAGCTAGATCTACTGTCTCTATTATATTATGACAGACCAGCTAGATCTACTGTCTCTATTATATTATGACAGACCAGCTAGATCTACTGTCTCTATTATATTATGACAGACCAGCTAGATCTACTGTCTCTATTATATTATATTATGACAGACCAGCTAGATCTACTGTCTCTATTATATTATGACAGACCAGCTAGATCTACTGTCTCTATTATATTATGACAGACCAGCTAGATCTACTGTCTCTATTATATTATGACAGACCAGCTAGATCTACTGTCTCTATTATATTATGACAGACCAGCTAGATCTACTGTCTCTATGTCTCTATTATATTATGACAGACCAGCTAGATCTACTGTCTCTATTATATTATGACAGACCAGCTAGATCTACTGTCTCTATTATATTATGACAGACCAGCTAGATCTACTGTCTCTATTATATTATGACAGACCAGCTAGATCTACTGTCTCTATTATATTATGACAGACCAGCTAGATCTACTGTCTCTATTATATTATGACAGACCAGCTAGATCTACTGTCTCTATTATATTATGACAGACCAGCTAGATCTACTGTCTCTATTATATTATGACAGACCAGCTAGATCTACTGTCTCTATTATATTATGACAGACCAGCTAGATCTACTGTCTCTATTATATTATGACAGACCAGCTAGATCTACTGTCTCTATTATATTATGACAGACCAGCTAGATCTACTGTCTCTATTATATTATGACAGACCAGCTAGATCTACTGTCTCTATTATATTATGACAGACCAGCTAGATCTACTGTCTCTATTATATTATGACAGACCAGCTAGATCTACTGTCTCTATTATATTATGACAGACCAGCTAGATCTACTGTCTCTATTATATTATGACAGACCAGCTAGATCTACTGTCTCTATTATATTATGACAGACCAGCTAGATCTACTGTCTCTATTATATTATGACAGACCAGCTAGATCTACTGTCTCTATTATATTATGACAGACCAGCTAGATCTACTGTCTCTATTATATTATGACAGACCAGCTAGATCTACTGTCTCTATTATATTATGACAGACCAGCTAGATCTACTGTCTCTATTATATTATGACAGACCAGCTAGATCTACTGTCTCTATTATATTATGACAGACCAGCTAGATCTACTGTCTCTATTATATTATGACAGACCAGCTAGATCTACTGTCTCTATTATATTATGACAGACCAGCTAGATCTACTGTCTCTATTATATTATGACAGACCAGCTAGATCTACTGTCTCTATTATATTATGACAGACCAGCTAGATCTACTGTCTCTATTATATTATGACAGACCAGCTAGATCTACTGTCTCTATTATATTATGACAGACCAGCTAGATCTACTGTCTCTATTATATTATGACAGACCAGCTAGATCTACTGTCTCTATTATATTATGACAGACCAGCTAGATCTACTGTCTCTATTATATTATGATCTACTGTCTCCAGCTAGATCTACTGTCTCTATTATATTATGACAGACCAGCTAGATCTACTGTCTCTATTATATTATGACAGACCAGCTAGATCTACTGTCTCTATTATATTATGACAGACCAGCTAGATCTACTGTCTCTATTATATTATGACAGACCAGCTAGATCTACTGTCTCTATTATATTATGACAGACCAGCTAGATCTACTGTCTCTATTATATTATGACAGACCAGCTAGATCTACTGTCTCTATTATATTATGACAGACCAGCTAGATCTACTGTCTCTATTATATTATGACAGACCAGCTAGATCTACTGTCTCTATTATATTATGACAGACCAGCTAGATCTACTGTCTCTATTATATTATGACAGACCAGCTAGATCTACTGTCTCTATTATATTATGACAGACCAGCTAGATCTACTGTCTCTATTATATTATGACAGACCAGCTAGATCTACTGTCTCTATTATATTATGACAGACCAGCTAGATCTACTGTCTCTATTATATTATGACAGACCAGCTAGATCTACTGTCTCTATTATATTATGACAGACCAGCTAGATCTACTGTCTCTATTATATTATGACAGACCAGCTAGATCTACTGTCTCTATTATATTATGACAGACCAGCTAGATCTACTGTCTCTATTATATTATGACAGACCAGCTAGATCTACTGTCTCTATTATATTATGACAGACCAGCTAGATCTACTGTCTCTATTATATTATGACAGACCAGCTAGATCTACTGTCTCTATTATATTATGACAGACCAGCTAGATCTACTGTCTCTATTATATTATGACAGACCAGCTAGATCTACTGTCTCTATTATATTATGACAGACCAGCTAGATCTACTGTCTCTATTATATTATGACAGACCAGCTAGATCTACTGTCTCTATTATATTATGACAGACCAGCTAGATCTACTGTCTCTATTATATTATGACAGACCAGCTAGATCTACTGTCTCTATTATATTATGACAGACCAGCTAGATCTACTGTCTCTATTATATTATGACAGACCAGCTAGATCTACTGTCTCTATTATATTATGACAGACCAGCTAGATCTACTGTCTCTATTATATTATGACAGACCAGCTAGATCTACTGTCTCTATTATATTATGACAGACCAGCTAGATCTACTGTCTCTATTATATTATGACAGACCAGCTAGATCTACTGTCTCTATTATATTATGACAGACCAGCTAGATCTACTGTCTCTATTATATTATGACAGACCAGCTAGATCTACTGTCTCTATTATATTATGACAGACCAGCTAGATCTACTGTCTCTATTATATTATGACAGACCAGCTAGATCTACTGTCTCTATTATATTATGACAGACCAGCTAGATCTACTGTCTCTATTATATTATGACAGACCAGCTAGATCTACTGTCTCTATTATATTATGACAGACCAGCTAGATCTACTGTCTCTATTATATTATGACAGACCAGCTAGATCTACTGTCTCTATTATATTATGACAGACCAGCTAGATCTACTGTCTCTATGTCTCTATTATATTATGACAGACCAGCTAGATCTACTGTCTCTATTATATTATGACAGACCAGCTAGATCTACTGTCTCTATTATATTATGACAGACCAGCTAGATCTACTGTCTCTATTATATTATGACAGACCAGCTAGATCTACTGTCTCTATTATATTATGACAGACCAGCTAGATCTACTGTCTCTATTCTCTATTATATTATGACAGACCAGCTAGATCTACTGTCTCTATTATATTATGACAGACCAGCTAGATCTACTGTCTCTATTATATTATGACAGACCAGCTAGATCTACTGTCTCTATTATATTATGACAGACCAGCTAGATCTACTGTCTCTATTATATTATGACAGACCAGCTAGATCTACTGTCTCTATTATATTATGACAGACCAGCTAGATCTACTGTCTCTATTATATTATGACAGACCAGCTAGATCTACTGTCTCTATTATATTATGACAGACCAGCTAGATCTACTGTCTCTATTATATTATGACAGACCAGCTAGATCTACTGTCTCTATTATATTATGATAGACCAGCTAGATCTACTGTCTCTATTATATTATGACAGACCAGCTAGATCTAATGTATCTATTAAAATATGACAGACCAGCTAGATCTACTGTCTCCATTATTTTATGACAGACCAGCTAGATCTACTGTCTCAATTATAATATGACAGACCAGCCAGATCTACTGTCTCTATTATATTATGAAAGACCAGCTAGATCTACTCCCTCTATTATAGTATGACAGACCAGCTAGATCTACTGTCTCTATGTCTCTATTATATTATGACAGACCAGCTAGATCTACTGTCTCTATTATATTATGACAGACCAGCTAGATCTACTGTCTCTATTATATTATGACAGACCAGCTAGATCTACTGTCTCTATTATATTATGACAGACCAGCTAGATCTACTGTCTCTATTATATTATGACAGACCAGCTAGATCTACTGTCTCTATTATATTATGACAGACCAGCTAGATCTACTGTCTCTATTATATTATGACAGACCAGCTAGATCCACTGTCTCTATTATATTATGACAGACCAGCTAGATCCACTGTCTCTATTATATTATGACAGACCAGCTAGATCTTCTGTGTCTATTAAATTATGACAGACCAGCTAAATCTACCGTTTCTATTATATTATGACAGACCAGCTAGATCCACTGTCTCTATTGTATTATGAAAGACCAGCTAGATCTACCGTCTCTACTATATTATGGCAGACCAGATATATCTACTGTCTCTATTATTTTATGACAGACCAGCTAGATCCACTGTCTCTATTATATTATGACAGACCAGCTAGATCTACTGTCTCTATTATATTATGACAGACCAGCTAGATCTACTGTCTCTATTATATTATGACAGACCAGCTAGATCTACTGTCTCTATTATATTATGACAGACCAGCTAGATCTACTGTCTCTATGTCTCTATTATATTATGACAGACCAGCTAGATCTACTGTCTCTATTATATTATGACAGACCAGCTAGATCTACTGTCTCTATTATATTATGACAGACCAGCTAGATCTACTGTCTCTATTATATTATGACAGACCAGCTAGATCTAGTGTCTCTATTATATTATGACAGACCAGCTAGATCTACTGTCTCTATTATATTATGACAGACCAGCTAGATCTACTGTCTCTATTATATTATGACAGACCAGCTAGATCTACTGTCTCTATTATATTATGACAGACCAGCTAGATCTACTGTCTCTATTATATTATGACAGACCAGCTAGATCTACTGTCTCTATTATATTATGACAGACCAGCTAGATCTACTGTCTCTATTATATTATGACAGACCAGCTAGATCTACTGTCTCTATTATATTATGATTATGACAGACCAGCTAGATCTACTGTCTCTATTATATTATGACAGACCAGCTAGATCTACTGTCTCTATTATATTATGACAGACCAGCTAGATCTACTGTCTCTATTATATTATGACAGACCAGCTAGATCTACTGTCTCTATTATATTATGACAGACCAGCTAGATCTACTGTCTCTATTATATTATGACAGACCAGCTAGATCTACTGTCTCTATTATATTATGACAGACCAGCTAGATCTACTGTCTCTATTATATTATGACAGACCAGCTAGATCTACTGTCTCTATTATATTATGACAGACCAGCTAGATCTACTGTCTCCAGCTATTATATTATGACAGACCAGCTAGATCTACTGTCTCTATTATATATTATGACAGACCAGCTAGATCTACTGTCTCTATTATATTATGACAGACCAGCTAGATCTACTGTCTCTATTATATTATGACAGACCAGCTAGATCTACTGTCTCTATTATATTATGACAGACCAGCTAGATCTACTGTCTCTATTATATTATGACAGACCAGCTAGATCTACTGTCTCTATTATATTATGACAGACCAGCTAGATCTACTGTCTCTATTATATTATGACAGACCAGCTAGATCTACTGTCTCTCTATTATATTATGACAGACCAGCTAGATCTACTGTCTCTATTATATTATGACAGACCAGCTAGATCTACTGTCTCTATTATATTATGACAGACCAGCTAGATCTACTGTCTCTATTATATTATGACAGACCAGCTAGATCTACTGTCTCTATTATATTATGACAGACCAGCTAGATCTACTGTCTCTATTATTATATTATGACAGACCAGCTAGATCTACTGTCTCTATTATATTATGACAGACCAGCTAGATCTACTGTCTCTATTATATTATGACAGACCAGCTAGATCTACTGTCTCTATTATATTATGACAGACCAGCTAGATCTACTGTCTCTATTATATTATGACAGACCAGCTAGATCTACTGTCTCTATGTCTATTATATTATGACAGACCAGCTAGATCCACTGTCTCTATTATATTATGACAGACCAGCTAGATCTACTGTCTCTATTATATTATGACAGACCAGCTAGATCTACTGTCTCTATTATATTATGACAGACCAGCTAGATCTACTGTCTCTATTATATTATGACAGACCAGCTAGATCTACTGTCTCTATTATATTATGACAGACCAGCTAGATCTACTGTCTCTATTATATTATGACAGACCAGCTAGATCTACTGTTTCTATTATATTATGACAAACAAGCTAGATCTACTGTCTCTATTATATTATGCCAGACCAGCTAGATCTAGTGTCTCTAAAATAATATGACAGACCAGGTAGATCTACTATCTCTATTCAATTATGAGAGACCAGCTAGATCTACTGCCTCTATTATATTATAACAAACCAGCTAGATTTACTGTCTCTATTATATTATGACAGACCAGCTAGATCTACTGTCTCTATTATATTATGACAGACCAGCTAGATCTACTGTCTCTATTATATTATGACAGACCAGCTAGATCTACTGTCTCTATTATATTATGACAGACCAGCTAGATCTACTGTCTCTATTATATTATGACATACCAGCTAGATCTACTGTCTATTATATTATGACAGACCAGCTATATCTACTGTCTCTATGTCTCTATTATATTATGACAGACCAGCTAGATCCACTGTCCCTATTAGATTATGACAGACCAGCTATATCTACTGTCTCTATTATATTATGACAGACCAGCTAGATCTACTGTCTCTATTATATTATGACAGACCAGCTAGATCTACTGTCTCTATTATATTATGACAGACCAGCTAGATCTACTGTCTCTATTATATTATGACAGACCAGCTAGATCTACTGTCTCTATTATATTATGACAGACCAGCTAGATCTACTGTCTCTATTATATTATGACAGACCAGCTAGATCTACTGTCTCTATTATATTATGACAGACCAGCTAGATTTACTGTCTCTATTATATTATGACAGACCAGCTAGATCTACTGTCTCTATTATATTATGACATACCAGCTAGATCTACTGTCTTTTATATTATGACAGACCAGCTAGATCTACTGTCTCTATGTCTCTATTATATTATGACAGACCAGCTAGATCCACTGTCTCTATTAGATTATGACAGACCAGCTATATCTACTGTCTCTATTATATTATGACAGACCAGCTAGATCTACTGTCTCTATTATATTATGACAGACCAGCTAGATCTACTGTCTCTATTATATTATGACAGACCAGCTAGATCTACTGTCTCTATTATATTATGACAGACCAGCTAGATCTACTGTCTCTATTATATTATGACAGACCAGCTATATCTACTGGCTCTATTATATTATGACAGACCAGCTAGATCTACTGTCTCTATTATATTATGACAGACCAGCTAGATCTACTGTCTCTATTATGTTATGACAGACCAGCTAGATCTACTGTCTCTATTATATTATGACAGACCAGCTAGATCTAAAGTCTCTATTAT